>NW_027195240.1:10000-65000 GCF_038502225.1 Cherax quadricarinatus
GACGAAACTCTATAGAGCGAAACACAGCCACAATTAGAGCTCACTCACAATATTGACTTTGTCAGCTCTTCCGTCTATGGTACAAAATTTACGTAAAGCATTGTGGAGAGACTGATAACAGGAATATAGATATGGACAATTGTACCAGAACAACGCTTTAATGACCAATATCTAGGGAGAGACAGAGGTGAGGGTTGATGTGAGTTGTTCCAGTCATGGTATTGTGGGTTAGTTGTGAATTGTTCCAGTCATGGTATTGTGGGTTAGTTGTGAATTGTTCCAGTCATGGTATTGTGGGTTAGTTGTGAATTGTTCCAGTCATGGTATTGTGGGTTAGTTGTGAATTGTTCCAGTCATGGTATTGTGGGTTGTGAGTTGTTCCAGTCATGGTATTGTGGGTTAGTTGTGAATTGTTCCAGTCATGGTATTGTGGGTTGTGAGTTGTTCCAGTCATGGTATTGTGGGTTAGTTGTGAATTGTTCCAGTCATGGTATTGTGGGTTAGTTGTGAATTGTTCCAGTCATGGTATTGTGGGTTAGTTGTGAATTGTTCCAGTCATGGTATTGTGGGTTAGTTGTGAATTGTTCCAGTCATGGTATTGTGGGTTAGTTGTGAATTGTTGTAGTCATGGTATTGTGGGTTGTGAATTGTTGTAGTCATGGTATTGTGGGTTAGTTATGAATTGTTGTAGTCATGGTATTGTGGGTTGTGAATTGTTGTAGTCATGGTGTTGTGGGTTAGTTGTGAATTGTTCCAGTCATGGTATTGTGGGTTAGTTGTGAGTTGTTGTAGTCATTGTATTGGGGGTTAGTTATGAATTGTTGTAGTCATGGTATTGTGGGTTAGTTGTGAATTGTTGTAGCCATGGTATTGTGGGTTAGTTGTGAATTGTTGTAGTCATGGTATTGTGGGTTAGTTATGAATTGTTGTAGTCATGGTATTGTGGGTTAGTTATGAATTGTTGTAGTCATGGTATTGTGGGTTAGTTGTGAATTGTTGTAGTCATGGTATTGTGGGTTAGTTGTGAATTGTTGTAGTCATGATATTGTGGGTTGTGAATTGTTGTAGTCATGGTATTGTGGGTTAGTTGTGAATTGTTGTAGTCATGATATTGTGGGTTAGTTATGAATTGTTGTAGTCATGATATTGTGGGTTAGTTATGAATTGTTGTAGTCATGGTATTGTGGGTTAGTTGTGAATTGTTGTAGTCATGGTATTGTGGGTTAGTTATGAATTGTTGTAGTCATGGTATTGTGGGTTAGTTATGAATTGTTGTAGTCATGATATTGTGGGTTAGTTATGAATTGTTGTAGTCATGATATTGTGGGTTAGTTATGAATTGTTGTAGTCATGATATTGTGGGTTAGTTATGAATTGTTGTAGTCATGATATTGTGGGTTAGTTGTGAATTGTTGTAGTCATGGTATTGTGGGTTAGTTGTGAATTGTTGTAGTCATGGTATTGTGGGTTAGTTGTGAATTGTTGTAGTCATGGTATTGTGGGTTAGTTGTGAATTGTTGTAGTCATGGTATTGTGGGTTAGTTGTGAATTGTTGTAGTCATGGTATTGTGGGTTAGTTGTGAATTGTTCCAGTCATGGTATTATGGGTTTGTTTTAAATACTGGAATAGGACCCTGACTGTCCCTGACTGTCACTGCCCTTGAGTGTCCCTGACTGTCACTGTCCCTGACTGTCACTGTCCCTGACTGTCACTGTCCCTGACTGTCACTGTCCCTGACTGTCACTGTCCCTGACTGTCACTGCCCTTGAGTGTCCTTGACTGTCACTGTCCCTGAATGTCACTGTCTGTGACTGTCACTTTCCTTGACTCTCACTGACCGTCATTGTCACTGACTATCCCTGTCAATCCCTGACTGTCACTGCCCTTGACTGTCCCTGACTATCCCTGTCAGTCCCTGACTGTCACTGCCCTTGACTGTCCCTGACTATCCCTGTCAGTCCCTGACTGTCACTGCCCTTGACTGTCCCTGACTATCCCTGTCAGTCCCTGACTGTCACTGTCCCTGACTGTCCCTGACTGTCACTGCCCTTGACTGTCCCTGACTATTCCTGTTAGTCCCTGACTGTCACTGTCCCTGACTGTCCCTGACTATCCCTGTCAGTCCCTGACTCACTGTCCCTGACTGTCCTTGACTATTCCTGTTAGTCCCTGACTGTCACTGTCCCTGACTGTCCCTGACTATCCCTGTCAGTCCCTGACTGTCACTGTCCCTGACTGTCCCTGACTATCCCTGTCAGTCCCTGACTGTCACTGTCCCTGACTGTCCCTGACTATCCCTGACAGACCTGAACTACCGTAATGTCCCATATTAATCCTGGTTCTGTCTAATTCTAATTCTAATTTACTCAGTTTTACACTAACTGGCCCTGATTGACTCCAAGTGACCCTACTAACCCTAAATGACCCTGAATTGATTCAAATTTATTCTAATTTACCCTAATTGGCCTTAAATGACCGTGATTTGACCCTAATTGACTCTGACCCTTAATGGCTCTAAATGACCCTAATTGACTCTGACCCTTAATGGCTCTAAATGACCCTAATTGACTCTGACCCTTAATGGCTCTAAATGACCCTAATTGACTCTGACCCTTAATGGCTCTAAATGACCCTAATTGACTTTGACCCTTAATGGCTCTAAATGACCCTAATTGACTCTGACCCTTAATGGCTCTAAATGACCCTAATTGACTTTATTTGTTCTGAATTGACTGTAACGCTGAATTGTTTCGAGTTGACCCTAATTGATTCTAACCCTGAATTGACTCTAAGTGACAATGATTGATTCTAAATAACTTAATAGACTATGAATTGACTCTAACCCTGAATTGACTCTAATTAACCCTGTATTGACTCTAATTAACCCTGAATTGACTCTAATTAACCCTGAATCGACTCTAACCCTGAATTGACTCTAATTGACAATGATTGATTCCAAAATAACTTAATAGACCATGAATTGACTCTAAACTTGAATTGGCTCTAACCCTGAATTGACTCTAATTAACCCTGAATCGACTCTAATTAATCCTGAATCGACTCTAACCCTGAATTGACTCTAATTAACCCTGAATTGACTCTAATTAACCCTGAATTGACTCTAATTAATCCTGAATCGACTCTAACCCTGAATTGACTCTAATTAACCCTGAATTTACTCTAATTATCCCTGAATTGACTCTAACCTTGAAATGACTCTAATTGTCCCTGAATTGACTCTAACCCTGAATTGACTCTAAATTATCCCTGAATTGACTCTAACCCTGAATTGACTCTAATTAACCCTGAATTTACTCTAATTATCCCTGAATTGACTCTAACCTTGAAATGACTCTAATTGTCCCTGAATTGACTCTAACCCTGAATTGACTCTAAATTATCCCTGAATTGACTCTAACCTTGAAATGACTCTAATTGTCCCTGAATTGACTCTAACCTTGAATTGACTCTAACCCTGAATTGACTCTAAATTATCCCTGAATTGACTCTAACCCTGAATTGACTCTAATTAACCCTGAATTGACTCTAACCCTGAATTGACTCTAATTAACCCTGAATTGACTCTAACCCTGAATTGACTCTAAATTATCCCTGAATTGACTCTAACCTTGAAATGACTCTAATTGTCCCTGAATTGACTCTAACCCTGAATTGACTCTAACCCTGAATTGACTCTAATTAACCCTGAATTGACTCTAACCCTGAATTGACTCTAAATTATCCCTGAATTGACTCTAACCCTGAATTGACTCTAAATTATCCCTGAATTGACTCTAACCCTGAATTGACTCTAAATTATCCCTGAATTGACTCTAACCCTGAATTGACTCTAAATTATCCCTGAATTGACTCTAACTCTAGTCGAGACAAATTACCCTGTCTAAACATAACCACTAATTATTATTATTATTATTATTATTATTATTATTATTATTATTATTATTATTATTATTATTATTATTATTATTATTATTTCTAGTCTTGAGTTAGGTAGAAATTCTGATAAATTTGATATATAGTCTATTGAATAGACCATTAGATAGACAGTCTACTGGATAGATAGTCTGTTACATAGTCTATTTAATAAATTGTCTGTTGGATAGACAGTCTGTTGGATACTCTGTTAGCTAGACAGTCTATTGGATAGATAATCTGCATGCTGAGTCCTGTGTTTAGAGACCCCCTGTCTTTTGGACTGTCTATCGGTCTATCTATCAATGTATATCAGTTTATATATCAGTGTCTATCAGTCTATCTGTTAGTGTCTATCAGTCTATCTGCTTTCAGTGTCTATCGGTGTCTATCTGCTTTCAGTGTCTATCAGTCTATCTGCTTATCAGTGTCTATCAATCTATCTATCAGTATCTATCAGTCTGTGTCTATCAATCTATCAGTGTCTATCAGTCTATCAACATCTATCAGTCTGTGCCTATTAATCTATCAGTGTCTATCAGCCTATCAGCTTTCAGTGTCTATCAGTTTGCGTGTCTATCGATTAGTATCTATCAGTCTGTTTATCTATTAGTGTCTGTCTTTCTATCTATCTATAAAACTTGGATAAACCGACCTCAACACCTCACTACAAATTCTGATATATGGGACAAATTATCTGATTATTTAAATAATTATTAATTATTATTAATTATTCATTAGGCGTAATTATTTTAGATAATAATAATTATTATTATCACTTTTTATAATTATTATCAATTATATAATTATTATTATAATTAATGTTATTATAATTATTATTGTGGGGAAGCTTTAAACCTGTAGGGGGTTATACATCGCTTGAGGTGATTAGTTTGATCCGAGGAAGAGGAATGGCGCTCCCCTTCCTTCGATTCGGAGCCTTTGAGGTTAAAATCAGAGGTTGTAGTGGGGATGATGTAGCAGTGACTGTAGCAGTGACTGTAGCAGTGACTGTAGCAGTGGCTGAAGCAATGACTGTAGCAGTGACTGAAGCAGTGACTGTAGCAGTGACTGTAGCAGTGACTGTAGCAGTGACTGAAGCAGTGACTGTAGCAGTGACTGTAGCAGTGACTGTAGCAGTGACTGTAGCAGTGACTGTAGCAGTGACTGAAGCAGTGACTGTAGCAGTGACTGTAGCAGTGACTGTAGCAGTGACTGTAGCAGTGACTGTAGCAGTGACTGTAGCAGTAACTGTACCAGTGACTGTAGCAGTGACTGTAGCAGTAACTGTAGCAGTGACTGTAGCAGTGACTGTTGCAGTGACTGAAGCAGTGACTGTAGCAGTGATTGTAGCAGTGACTGAAGCAGTGACTGTACCAGTCACTGAAGCAGTGACTGTAGCAGTGATTATACCAGTGACTGTAGCAGTGATTGTAGCAGTTACTAGCAGTGACTGTAGCAGTGGCTAGCAGTGACTGTAGCAATGACTGTAGCAGTGGCTGTAGCAGTGACTAGCAGTGACTGTAGCAGTGACTGTAGCAGTGACTGTAGCAGTGACTGTTCCAGCGACTGTAGCAGTGACTGTGGCAGCGACTGTAGCAGTGACTAGCAGTGACTGTAGCAGTAGCTGTAGCAGTGACTAGCAGTGACTGAAGACGCAGTAACTGTAGCAGTAACTGTAGCAGTGTAGCAGTGACTAACAGTGACTGTAGCAGTGACTGTAGCAGTTACTGTAACAGTAGTGACTGTAGCACTGTAACAACTGTAGCAGCAACTGTAGCAGTGACTGTAGCAGTGACTGTAGCAGTGACTGTAGCAGTGACTGTAGCAGTAACTGTAGCAGTAACTGTAGCAGTGACTGTAGCAGTAACTGTAGCAGTGATTGTATCAGTACCTGTAGCAGTGACTGTAGCAGTGACTGTAGTAGTGACTAGCAGTAACTGTAGCAGTAACTGTAGCAGTGACTGTAGCAGTGCCTGTAGCAGTGACTATAGCAGTGACTGTAGCAGCAACTGTAGCAGTGACTGTAGCAGCAACTGTAGCAGTGACTAGCAGTCTGTAGCAGTGACTGTAGAAGTGACTGTAGCAGTGACTGCAGCAGTAACTGTGACAGTAACTGCGGCAGTAGCATCTTGCAGCAGTAGTAACTTGCGGCAGTAGTATCCTGCGGCAGTAGTATCCTGCGGCAGTAGTATCCTGCGGCAGTAGTATCCTGCGGTAGTAGTAGTGTCCTGCGGTTGACTGGGTGTGGGGTGTGGCTTCAGGAAGCTTTGGAAGCCGCTGAAAGACTTCGCCGCGACCACAGCTTCGCCAGCTCTTGGGCCCTCAACTGCCCCTCTGGCGACGCTGGCACCTCTGCCACCCTGACGGCACTCCTGGAGACCAAGGACGCTCGCATCCTCTCCCTGGAGAGGGAGGTGGCCCTCCTGGAGGGGGAGGTGGCCATGGCGAGGGAGTCAGAAGGCCCAGTTCTCGGTGGTGGCCTGATGGCGGGTGGCGTAACGGGATCGCGCTGGGGGTCGCGCGCCTCTCTTGTTACACCGCCCCCGACGGACGACTCACGTCTCCTGCAAGTGTTGCAAGACAGGGAACGCAAAGCTAAATCGCAAGTAAGTTGCACAGTTTGGGCGCCGTGATGTCATGGAGGGCAGCCAGGCTCCCTTGTAACATTCTGGGGCCCCTTGTAACAGCCAGGCTCCCTTGTAACATTCTGGACCCCCTTGTAATAGCCAGGCTCCCTTGTAACATTCTGGGCCCCCATGTAACAGCCAGGCTCAACTGTAACATTCTGGACCCCATGTAACAGCCAGGCTCAGTTGTAACATTCTGGACTCCCATGTAACAGCCAGGCTCAGTTGTAACATTCTGGACTCCCATGTAACAGCCAGGCTTCAATGTAATACTCAGTATTAAAACCAGATTGGATCAGAAATTACCACTATTTCCTGTCAAAAATCCACTGAACCAGGACTTCTGTCCTGGTGGATTAAGACCAGACAGTCATGGATTATGCTGTGTCATAAAGGTTCGGACATACCTCTACCCACTCAGCCTCTGTATCTAGTCTTCAAGATGTGGCTAGTTTGTTGTGCACTCCGTAGCCATCATCTGGATGGTAGTGGATAGTTATTGTGCACCTTAGAGCATATGGGTGCACTATATGTCTGAGAAATAGGCCCAAAACCAAAAGCTTGGATATTCATATGTATATATATATATATATATATATATATATATATATATATATATATATATATATATATTTAAGAAAATTTAGGCTGCTAACTTAAAAAACTGGGTGCTTTTCCCTGTTATAAAAAAAATATCAGAATTTTTTAAGCTTCAATGGAAATCCTATAACAAAATCAGCTGTGAGAAAGGGGGGCGTGGCTCCCTGTATACAAATGACGTCACGGCTCCCCAAGGGCAATTAACGCCTCATTAAGCAACTTATAAGGCAAGGTTAATAACCTGCCTGGTAATTTGCTTCAGAATTTCGTGTTGTGAACTTAGAATTTAGAACTTAGATGTTGAACGGTGCCTCGCGACGGCGTCGTGCGTTCGTAACTGTGTTGTTGGGGTGCTAAGAGGTAAGTTGAGGCTGTGATTTGCATGGATTGTTTCGTAGTAACTGCCTCAGACAGTGTAACAAGCCTGCACCAGTTTGATGTACCCATCTAGGCCTACCTGTAGGGCAAGTTCTCGACTTACGAGCACTCAGGGTCCTTGCTTACGAGCAAGAGGCTTATAAATAATGGAATTTGTGTCGATTTGCTAAACCATAGGGGCAGTGGAACACCTGGTAATAGGGATTATTATTATCATTATAATTATTATTGTTTTGAAAGTCAAAGCGGCTAAACTTAAGTTGTTCATAAGTTGAAAAAACTTTACACTGCTCGTAAGTCAGGGACTCACTACGCCTCGCTGGGTATTCAATATGGGGCATTGTCTGGTATGTCGGAGCACCTCATTGGTCAGTTCCATAGATGAAGGAAGGTCGTGAGGGAGGGAGTTAGGATGGGAGGGAGAGAGAGGATGGGAGGGGAAGAGGGAGGTGGAGATGGAGTAAGGGGAAGTCGAGGAGCCGAATATAAACACATAATTATCTCTCATTTCTTACCTTTCTCACCCCTTCCTTCACCTCCTGGTCAAAATGTGTCGAGTAATAGTGACAGAGATTCCACCAGTAGAAATTTAGAGAGCCCCTTAGGCCTACTGCTACACTGAACTGAGGCTCAGTGGTTAAAAGTAAGACTTGTAGTTGTAAGGATCCCAGTTCGATGTTGAGTGTTTATTATGGAATAGTTGTTGATATGAAGTATCTCTGTGTATATACACTGAGATATCTCTGTGAATGTACAGTGAGAGTTGCAAGCCTCTCAGTGTATATACACTGAAAGATACACACCTCTGGGCGTAAATACAATGAGATATACACACTTCTCTGCATTTACACTGAGAGACACACTTCTCTGTATAAATACACTGAGAGATACACACTTTTCGGTGCATACACAGAGACATACACACCTCTCAGCATATACACACTGAGACATACCTCTCAGTGCATACACCCCCACCATACTAACACCACCATACTTCCCTCAGCTTGAAGAATCTCGTCTGGAGATACAGAAGAGAGATCAAGAGATCCTAGCTCTCTCAGCCAAAATGAAGACCTTAGAAGAACAACATACAGACTATCAAAGACACATAACTGTTCTCAAGGAATCTCTCTGTGCCAAGGAAGAACATTATAACATGCTACAAGCTGACGTGAGTAATTTACATGTATTTGTGTGTGTGTGTGTACTCACTTGTCTGTTCTCACTTATTTGTGGTTGCAGGGGTCGATTCATAGCTCCTGGCCCCGCCTCTTTACTGTTTGCTACTAGGTCCTCTTCCTGCTCTATGAGCTTTATCAAACCTCGTCTTAAAACTATGTATAGTTCCCGCCTCCACTACGTCGCTTTCTAGGCTACTCCACTTCCTGACAACTCTATGACTGAAGAAATACTTCCTAACATCCCTTTGACTCATAGGAGTCTTCAACTTCCAATTGTGACCTCTTGTTTCTGTGTCCCATCTCTGGAACATCCTGTCTTTGTCCACCTTGTCAATTCCTCGCAGTATTTTGTCATTATCATGTCTTCCCTGACCCTCCTGTCCTCCAGTGTCGTCAGGCCGATTTCCCTTATCAATCAATCAATCAAGTTTATTCTCTATAAGGGTCACAATGCTGGGTTTACATGTTATAAAATACTAATTACAGAGGGGGCCACTAGGACACCTAGCATGACTAGGCATTACAGAGGGGGCCACTAGGACACCTAGCATGGCTAGGCATTATAGAGGGGGCCACTAGGACACCTAGCATGGCTAGGCATTACAGAGGGGGCCACTAGGACACCTAGCATGACTAGGCATTACAGAGGGGGCCACTAGGACACCTAGCATGGCTAGGCATTACAGAGGGGGCCACTAGGACACCTAGCATGGGCAGACTTAGATTAATTCTTCAACTCTAAATTATTACAAATTATGGAATAAGTTGGTATTAATGCTAAGTGACTACATTATAGTTTGTGAGTTTAGCAATTTAAATGCTTTTGTTTGGGCACAATACACAGGTTCTATATTATAGTATCACAGGCAAACTTATGACTAGTGATTATAGACAAGTGGGTGAGTGAGTGTAAGTGTGAACAGGTGGTTTTTGGAAGGTCATTGATGTATATGAGGAAGAGCAGGGGACCAAGGACACTTCCCTGCAGAACTCCAGTATCAAGTGGCCGTGTTGTTGATGCTGTGTCTTTAATGGTGATATACTGATACCTATTAGTAAGGTAAGATTTGAAATAAGCAAGCACATGGCCTCTTATACCGTAATGATCAAGTTTGTGGAGTAGGATGTCGTGGTCTACTGTGTCAAAAGCTTTTCTTAGGTCAATAAAAATTCCTAGTGGATATTCCTTATTTTCCAATGCTGTGTAAAGCAGATCTAGCATTTTTATGATTGCATCATTAGTGCTTTTATTTTTCCTGAATCCAAATTGGCAGGGGTTGAGTATGTTTTGTGCCGTTATAAATTAATATAGTCTCCTGTGCACGAGTTTCTCAAAGATTTTGGATGTAGGATCACCACCTTCATGTATTGGTGTAACCCTTGCCATCTTGAGTAGTGACTTGTTAAAAAGTAATGTAATAGCATGCGAAAGGACATGGGTCGCTCGCTTGTACAATAACTTAACCTTTCTTCGTAGGACATACCTCTTAGCTCTGGGACTAGTCTTGTTGCAAACCTTTGCACTTTCTCTAATTCCTTGACGTGCTTGGCCAGGTGTGGGTTCCAAATTGGTGCTGCATACTCCAATATGGGCCTGACGATTATGGTGTACAGAGTCTTGAACGATTCCTTACTGAGGTATCGGAACGCTATTCTTAGGTTTGCTAGATGACCGTATGCTGCAGCAGTTATCTGGTTGATGTGCGCCTCAAGAGATATGCTCGGTATTATACTCACCCCCAGATCTTTTTCCTTGAGTGAGGTTCGCAGTCTCTGGCCATCTAAACTATACTGTGTCTGTGGTCTTCTTTGCCCTTCCCCAATCTTCATGACTTTGCACTTGGCGGAGTTAAACTCAAGGAGCCAGTTGCTGGACCAGGCTTGTAGCCTGTCCAGGTCTCTTTGTAGTCCTGCCTGATCCTCGACCAATTTAATTCTTCTCATTAACTTCACATCATCTTCAAACAAGGACACATCTGAGTCTATTCCTTCCATCGTGTCATTCACATATACCAAAAACACCACTGGTCCTAGGACTGACCCCTGTGAAACCTTTCTCGTCACAGGTACCCACTCTAACACCTCATCACGTACCATGACTCATTGTGTGTGTGTGTGTGTGTGTACTCACCTAATTGTACTCACCTAATTGTGCTCACCTAATTGTGGTTGCAGGGGTCGAGACTCAGCTCCTGGCCCCACCTCTTCACTGATCGCTACTGGATCCTCTCTCTCTCTGCTTCCTGAGCTTTGTCATACCTCTTCTTAAAACTATGTATGGTTCCTGCCTCCACTACTTCACTTGCTAGGCTATTCCACTTGCTGACAACTCTATGACTGAAGAAATACTTCCTAACGTCCCTGTGACTCGTCTGAGTCTTCAGCTTCCAGTTGTGACCCCTTGTCCCTGTGTCCCCTCTCTGGAACATCCTATCTCTGTCCACCTTGTCTATTCCCCGCAGTATCTTGTATGTCGTTATCATGTCTCCCCTGACCCTTCTGTCCTCCAGTGTCGTCAGTCCAATTTCCCTTAACCTTTCCTCGTACGACATTCCCTTGAGCTCTGAGACTAGCCTTGTTGCAAACCTTTGTACTTTCTCTAACTTCTTGACGTGCTTGACCAGGTGTGGGTTCCAGACTGGTGCTGCATACTCCAGTATGGGCCTAACATACACAGTGTACAGTGTCTTGAACGATTCCTTATTAAGGTATCGAAACGCTATTCTCAGGTTTGCCAGGCGCCCGTATGCTGCAGTGGTTATTTGGTTGATGTGTGCCTCCGGTGATGTGCTCGGTGTTATGGTCACCCCAAGGTCTTTCTCCCTGTGTGAGGTCTGTAGTCTTTGTCCACCTAGCCTATACTCTGTCTGCGGTCTTCTTTGCCCCTCCCCAATCTTCATGACTTTGCATTTGGCTGGATTTAATTCGAGAAGCCAGTTGCTGGACCACATGTCCAGCCTGTCCAGGTCTCTTTGCAGTCCTGCCTCATCCTCGTCCGATTTAATTCTTTTCATCAACTTCACGTCATCTGCGAACAGGGACACTTCAGAGTCTATTCCTTCCATCATGTCGTTCACATATATCAAAAATAGCACTGGTCCTAGAACTGACCCCTGTGGGACCCCGCTCGTAACAGGCCCCCACTGTGATACCTCTTCACGTACCATGACTCGTTGCTGCCTCCCTGTCAGGTATTCCCTTATCCATTGCAGTGCCCTCCCTTTTACGTGCGCCTGATCCTCCAGCTTCTGCACTAATCTCTTGTGGGGAACTGTGTCAAAGGCCTTCCTGCAGTCTAGGAAAATGCAATCTACCCACCCCTCTCTCTCGTGTCTTACTTCTGTTACCTTGTGTGTGTGTGTGTGTGTGTGTGTGTGCTTGGATGGTAGTAATAGTCTGGAGGGGTCAGGAGTTGGGGGTTGCCTGATTGACAGGTTCTGATTAGGTGATAGTCTAGAAATCATGTTGGTGGAGGTTAAATTTTATGTTCGCATTCAAAATGATGATCAACGATGCCTCTAGATATCTCCACTTTTGTTAATCGTTCCCCTTAATGATTTTTCTGTCTTAAGTAAGAACATGAATATATATATATATATATATATATATATATATATATATATATATATATATATATATATATATATATATATATATATATATATATATATATATATATATATATATCCTTTCATAAATGTTACTCCAACAGCACATAAAGCCTTCCTATCTAACATGCTCACACATACTTGCTGGCAGTCTTAGCCCCTCACTTACAAAACTTCCTTTATCCCTTCTTTCTAGCCTTACCTAGGATGACCTCTACCCTGCCATCTTTCCACTACAGATTTTACACCCTCCAAATCACTATTTTGTTCCATCCTTTCTAAATGTTTGAACCTCCTCAAAAATCCCTCTTAAGCACTTTGGATAAAACTTTTAGAAACCCACACCTCCTAATCTCCAACCTATGGATTCTTTGAATAATATTCACACTGCACAGTGCCCTCAGACATGACATCTCCACTACCTCCAGCCTTCTCCTTGTTGCAACATTCACCACCCATGCTTCACACCCATACAATGCTAGTCATGGCATTATGCAGGGCGAGCGCCCCTGCATAATGCCATGATGAAAATCAAAGGCTTACCTTACAGGGGGTCTTTTTTCGTCAGTGCATTATGCCGGGTAGCAGCCATTAGCATGATGTCACGGCCTGCCACCACACTCCACAGTGACTCCTCAGTGCTAACGTGACTGCTGTGGTGAGAGGAAGTGTTGCACTTTTGTCTTTCATCTGCCCCATCTTTTGTCCGGTGTTCCCTTTGGTTTTGGGGCTATACATGTTTGATTATAGGTAAAAGGAAGTCTTTAACACCTGAAACTATAACTCAAATAATAGGGCTTCACAAAGCTGGGGACCAGACGAAAGAAATAGTCGAGAATGTTGGTGTGTGCAAGCATTCAGTGAGGAACTGGGTGCAGCATTTCAAGGCTGGTGGTGGTGTCGAGTTACCGTCTGCCAAACCTCAGCCTGGCCCCTCGAAGAAGACATCTGTTCGCACCTTAACTGTGTTAAAGAAGCAGTTAGAGAGCACACCTAAGATAACTGTTGGAGAATTGAAAGAAAAGAACCCACATCTTCTGTCAGAGGTGTCTGTAAGAACTGGTAATAGATGTGTGTCCAAACTGAGCTACAGTAGTCACCGCCAGGTTAAGAAACCGATCCTCTCCAAGCCACAGAAGAAATGTAGGCTGGATTATGCAAAGAAATATCTTCACTGGAATTCTCAACAGTGGTCTGAAGCACTTTGGAGTGATGAAGCAACCTTCACAATCACCTGTAACTGTGGGGGATGTGTGTACCGGCCCAGGTAGTGACCCGCTAGACCCAGGCTACACCTGTGGGACCACCAAACACCCAAACTCACTCATGGTTTGGGGGTGTTTCAGTGCTCAGAGTGTTTGCGAACTCATTGTGCTTCCCAAAAACCAGTATCTGAACCAGTATAATTACCTGGAGTTATTGTGTGACAATTTACCTGAGGCCTTTCACAAGTGTGGGGCTACGGGTTTTATGCAGGACCGTGCACTGTGTTATACCGCCAAATCTGTGAAGTGAGGTTCTATAATGACTGGCCAGGCAATTTCCCAGACCTAAACCCTATGAGAACCTCTGATCAATAGTGAAACAAAGTTTACTGGGCAAGAATGTCAATTCCATCCCACAGCTGGAGGCTGCTCTACATGAGGCATGGAATAATATACCTCCCCAAACCCTCAAGAATTTGTGTGAGAGGCCTCCTACGCAGCTGAGGGATGTGATTAAGTGTAAAGGATGCAGTACCATAATCTTTCATGGTATGTGTTTGTGTTTTGGTACATGTGTGGGGGAGGGGCGGCATAATTCCGTGACTAGCACTGTATAAGAGTGTTGGTACCACTACACTCTCATATATTCCCCTCATTGCTTCTGTGGATAACGCTCTGTCTCCACATACTCCTCAGCGCACCACTCATCAATTCTCTGATTCCCCTTGTCTTTCATAGACCTATCTGCTGAGAAGACCACTCCCAAATATCTAAATACATTAACTGCCTCCATACTCCCTCCTTCTAATCTCATATCCAATCTTTTGTTTCCTGGTTTATTTTTATACTTATTACCTTGCTCTTTCCTATGTTCACTTTTAATTTCCTTCTTTTACATACCCTACCAAACTCGTCCACCAACCTCCACAACTTCTCTTCAGAATCTCCCAAAAGCACAGTGTCATCAGCAAAAAGCAACTGTGACAACTCTCACTTTGTGTTAGATTCTTTATATTTTAATCCCACACCTTTTGCTAAGACCCTCGCATTCACTTCTCTTACACTCCCATACCCTGTGGCCCGGTGGCAAAAGCTCTTGCCTCACACAGTGAGTGTCCGGGTTCGATTCCTGGCGAAGGGGTGGAAACATTGGATGTGTTTCTGTACACTGGTTGTCTATGTTCACCCCTTAGTAAAATGGGTACCTGGGTGTTAGTGGACTGGTGCGGGTGGCATCCTGGGACAAAACTGACCTAATTTACCCGAAATGTTCAGCATAACAAGGGTCTTTCTATATAGTAGTATGTCACTGATGTCAGCTATGGTCTGTATACCTTGTACACGTACTTGTAGTAAATAAAGATAATATTATATTATTACTGAACAACCATGGTGACATCACGCACACCTGTCTAGGGCCTACTTTTACCCAGAAATGATCTCCCTCTTTCCTACATACCCTAACCTGAGCCTCTCAGGTTAGGTTAACCTCAGGTTAGGTTAACCTCAGGTTAGGTTAACCTCAGGTTAGGTTAACCTCAGGTTAGGTTAACCTCAGGTTACATTAACCTCAGGTTATGTTAACCTCAGGTTACGTTAACCTCAGGTTACGTTAACCTCAGGTTACGTTAACCTCAGGTTACGTTAACCTCAGGTTAGGTTAACCTCAGGTTAGGTTAACCTCAGGTTAGGTTAACCTCAGGTTAACATCCTGTACTCCATCTTACTCTTAATTCTTTCAGTAATAACTACCATACACCTTACTAGGTACACTCAACAGGCTTATTCCCCTATAATTTTTACGCTCTCTTTTGTCCCCTTTGCCTTTATATAAGGGAATCATTCATGTTCTCTGCCAGTCTCTAGGTACCTTCCCCTCTTCTATATTTTTATTAAATAAAAGCACCAACCATTCTTAAATTATATTCCCACCTGCTTTTAACATTTTTGTTTTGATCCCATCAGTCCCAGTCATACATATCTCCCTCACACGTACATCTGGTTCTTCCTCACTCCTAAAAGATGTTATATCTCTTTGGTCAATGCATGAAGTCACAGCTTCTCCATCTTCATCAACATTTAACAGTTCCTCAAAATATTCCCTTCATTTTCCCAATACCTCCAACTCTCCTCTCCTATTTTTACCTGTTAGATCAATTCACTCCTTATGCTTTCTCAACTTATCTCACTCCAAAACTTTTTCTCATTGTCAGCAAAATTTGTTGACTGCATCTCTCTCACTCTCTCATTTGCTCTTCTTTTGCATTTCTTCACTAATCCCTTAGCCTCTCTTTTTCTCTTTATATCCACCTCCCACCTTATATCACTTCTGCTTTGTATAAACCTCTCATATGGTAATTTTTTTCCTCTTACTACTTTCTACGTTATTCCACCAATTGCTCTTCTTCCCTCCTGCACCCACTTTCCTGTAACTACAAACTTCTGCTGAACACTCTAACACTGCATTCTTAAATTTATCCCATATCTCTTCAACCTCATTCCCTATAGTCTCACTAGACCATCTTTCTACCAATACTTGCCTATGTCATACTCTAACCACTTCTTCTTTTAGGTTTTAATCCTTCACTTCTCTCTCTTACTTACTGATGTTGTTACCCTTGTATTCCATCTGCCTTTTACTTTCACTGCTGCTACAGCTAAAAAAAATGATCTTATATATCTGTTCACATGACTCACAAAACCGTAATGACACAATTGCAAACAAACCATACCACAGGTGGGGTTAGAACCCGCGATCAGAGAGTCACAGAACTCCAGACCAACGCATTAGCCACTGGGCCAGGTGGCTACAATAGATTCTTATTGTGGCTAGTTGGTCCAATGACTAACGTGACGGTCTGGAGTTTTGTAACTCTCAGATTGCTGGTTCTAACCCCACCTGTGGTATGGTTTATATATCTGTTGACCCTCTATAAATATGCGCATCCTGGTGTCTACCCAACAATCTTTTATCTACCAATACAAAGTCCAACAAACTACTCTCATTATACCCTATATCATATCTCTTATGCTTATTCTTTTTTTCTTAAAATATGTATTGCCTATTACCAAACCTCTTTCTATACAAAGTTCATTCAAATGCCCCTATTATCATTTATCCCTGGCACTCCAAACTTACCTTCCACTATACACAAATAACCTGCACATAGAAGAGAGGAGCTTACGATGACGTTTTGGTCCGACTTTGACTGTTTACAAAGTCACAGTATTGTCCCTTTTTTTTTTTTTTGTTATTTACCTTCCACTATCTATAATCTTTTCTCAACTGGGCATTTTGGCCCCATGCCACAGTTGCTATCTAACTTGGTCCAAAACTTCCTAAACAGTCACTTAACATCTCCCAAAACCTCTCTCTTCTTCACTCTTCAGGTGCATAAACACTTAATATAACCCACTTTTTGCATCCGACCCTTATTTTAATTCACATAATTTTTGAATTTATACATTCATATTCCCTCTTCTCCTTCCATAACTGATCCTTCAACATTATTGCTACACCTTCCTTAGTCTAGCTCTTTCAGATACACTTACCCCCTTCAGCTTTGTTTCACTTAGAGCCACGATGTTCATCTTCTTTTCATTCATAATATTGGCAGTCATCTCTTATCATCTACACTACATCCACACACATTCAAACATCCTACCTTTATAAAGTTAAAGTTATTCTTATATATATATATATATATATATATATATATATATATATATATATATATATATATATATATATATATATATATATATATATATATATATATATATATAAAATATATATAGGGGAAGGAAAGAGGGGTAGGGGTCGTCCTCAAAAGGGTTGGAAAGAGGGGGTAAAGGAGGTTTTGTGGGCGAGGGGCTTGGACTTCCAGCAAGCGTGCATGAGCGTGTTAGATAGGAGTGAATGGAGACGAATGATACTTGGGACCTGACGATCTGTTGGAGTGTGAGCAGGGTAATATTTAGTGAAGGGATTCAGGGAAACCGGTTATTTTCTTATAGTCGGACTTGAGTCCTGGAAATGGGAAGTACAATGCCTGCACTTTAAAGGAGGGGTTTGGGATATTGGCAGTTTGGAGGGATATGTTGTGTATCTTTATACGTATATGCTTCTAAACTGTTGTATTCTGAGCACCTCTGCAAAAGCAGTGATAATGTGTGAGTGTGGTGAAAGTGTTGAATGATGATGAAAGTATTTTCTTTTTGGGGATTTTCTTTCTTTTTTGGGTCACCCTGCCTCGGTGGGAGACGACCAACTTGTTGAAAATATATATATATATATATATATATATATATATATATATATACTTTTTTATGTGTGTGGCAATAGCCTGGAGGGGCCAGGAGCTAGGGTCATCTGACTGGCTGGTTCTGATTGGGTGATATTAGTTTAGAAATTGCCTTGGTGAAGGTTAAATTTTATGTGATCATTCAACGCAACTATTAAAGATGCCTCCAGACATCTCCCACTCTGTTAGTCATTCCCCTTAATGACCGTTTTGAGTTCACATTACCTCATCAGAAACATAGCACTCAGGTACCTCTTGACTTCTCTGGCAAGTCATGGGGGAAGTGGCAAACCCATCAGTGCCATGTAATGACTGGTTAATCAGATAATGCTGTACAGAGTGGCATGCTGACCACAGAAAGCTTGATGCTGTTTTTATGGCAGCTTACTGCTGTTATGACTGCAGCAGAGTTGTCAGTGCTGTTTAGCCCCCACTGGGTCTAGTGCTGTGGGGGGGGAACCCTATGTGTCTCTTACTCTCTCTCTCTCTCTCTCTCTCTCTCTCTCTCTCTCTCTCTCTCTCTCTCTCTCTCTCTCTCTCTCTCCCCCACGTCTTGCTCTACACTGGTTCAATTAAAGCTGACTTTCACCACAGAGGCAGTGGCACCCCTCACTGCCTCTCTTGGCACTCCTCAGTGCCTCCCACTGCTTCTCCTGGCGCTCCTTACTGCGTCCCACTGCCTCTCTTGGCACTCCTTACTGTGTCCCACTGCCTCTCTTGGCACTCCTTACTGTGTCCCACTGCCTCTCTTGGCACTCCTTACTGTGTCCCACTGCCTCTCTTGGCACTCCTTACTGTGTTCCACTGCTTCTCTTGGCACTCCTTACTGTGTCCCACTGCCTCTCTTGGCACTCCTCACTGCCTTTCTTGGCACTCCTCACTGCCTCTCTTGACACTCCTCACTGCCTCTCTTGACACTCCTCACTGCCTCTCTTGACACTCCTCACTGCCTCTCTTGACACTCCTCACTGCCTCTCTTGACACTCCTCACTGCCTCTCTTGACACTCCTCACTGCCTCTCTTGGCACTCCTCACTGCCTCTCTTGACACTCCTCACTGCCTCTCTTGACACTCCTCACTGCCTCTCTTGACACTCCTCACTGCCTCTCTTGACACTCCTCACTGCCTCTCTTGACACTCCTCACTGCCTCTCTTGACACTCCTCACTGCCTCTCTTGACACTCCTCACTGCCTCTCTTGACACTCCTCACTGCCTCTCTTGACACTCCTCACTGCCTCTCTTGACACTCCTCACTGCCTCTCTTGACACTCCTCACTGCCTCTCTTGGCACTCACTTCATCTCACTGAGTGTAAAACATAAGCCTGGTAAAAGTTTTGCACTCTGGCATGACCAGATCACCTAATATGACAGATATACCTCACCATATACCTTCACTGTCAACTGGTCTGCGACCTGATAACAGGGGGACCAAATGACCCCCCTGACCCATCAATACATACAACAGGAGGCCATTAACAGGTCCAACAGTGCTTCGACAACAGAATTGATTTTCCAGCAAATTGGTCAGCCAACCCAACTAATCACTGAGTTTAATCCATTTTTGGGTCCCATTAGAGGGCCTCTGCCGCTATAGGGGTGATAACCCACCAGTAAGGGGCCATGACTCCTTGTTTGAGAAACAAGTAGGTAAATTCTATAATGTATAGTCCTTTAGGTCATACAGGGGTCGAGTCTCAGCGCCTTGTTCGAACGCAAAGTATACCCATATAAATTCATAATTATATATATATATATATATATATATATATATATATATATATATATATATATATATATATATATATATATATATATATATTTATTTTTTTATTATCACACTGGCCGATTCCCACCAAGGCAGGGTGGTCCACCAAGGCAGGGTGGTCCACCAAGGCAGGGTGGTCCACCAAGGCAGGGTGGTCCACCAAGGCAGGGTGGCCCGAAAAAGAAAAACTTTCACCATCATTCGCTCCATCACTGTCTTGCCAGAAGGGTGCTTTACACTACAGTTTTTAAACTGCAACATTAACACCCCTCCTTCAGAGTGCAGGCACTGTACTTCCCATCTCCAGGACTCAAGTCCGGCCTGCCGGTTTCCCTGAATCCCTTCATAAATGTTACTTTGCTCACACTCCAACAGCACGTCAAGTATTAAAAACCATTTGTCTCCATTCACTCCTATCAAACGCGCTCACGCATGCCTGCTGGAAGTCCAAGCCCCTCGCACACAAAACCTCCTTTACCCCCTCCCTCCAACCCTTCCTAGGCCGACCCCTACCCCGCCCTCCTTCCACTATATATATATATATATATATATATATATATATATATATATATATATATATATATATATATATATATATATATATATATATATATATATATATATATATATATATATATATACAGGCCTTCCATGTTAGCTACAATAAGATTTATTTAACAAAATATATTTATACACTGGAGTTTACCTGGAGAGAGTTCCGGGGGTCAACGCCCCCGTGGCCCGGTCTGTGACCAGGCCTCCTGGTGGATCAGAGCCTGATCAACCAGGCTGTTGCTGCTGGCTGCACGCAAACCAACGTACGAGCCACAGCCCGGCTGATCAGGAACTGACTTTAGGTGCTGGTCCAGTGCCAGCTTGAAGACTGCCAGGGGTCTGTTGGTAATCCCCCTTATGTGTGCTGGGAGGCAGTTGAACAGTCTCGGGCCCCTGACACTTATTGTATGGTCTCTTAACGTGCTAGTGACACCCCTGCTTTTCATTGGGGGGATGTTGCATCGTCTGCCAAGTCTTTTGCTTTCGTAGTGAGTGATTTTCGTGTGCAAGTTCGGTACTAGTCCCTCTAGGATTTTCCAGGTGTATATAATCATGTATCTCTCCCTCCTGCATTCCAGGGAGTACAGGTTTAGGAACCTCAAGCGCTCCCAATAATTGAGGTGTTTTATCTCCGTTATGCGCGCCATGAAAGTTCTCTGTACATTTTCTAGGTCGGCAATTTCACCTGCCTTGAAAGGTGCTGTTAGTGTGCAGCAATATTCCAGCCTAGATAGAACAAGTGACCTGAAGAGTGTCATCATGGGCTTGGCCTCCCTAGTTTTGAAGGTTCTCATTATCCATCCTGTCATTTTTCTAGCAGATGCGATTGATACAATGTTATGGTCCTTGAAGGTGAGATCCTCCGACATGATCACTCCCAGGTCTTTGACGTTGGTGTTTCGCTCTATTTTGTGGCCAGAATTTGTTTTGTACTCTGATGAAGATTTAATTTCCTCATGTTTACCATATCTGAGTAATTGAAATTTCTCATCGTTGAACTTCATATTGTTTTCTGCAGCCCACTGAAAGATTTGGTTGATGTCCGCCTGGAGCCTTGCAGTGTCTGCAATGGAAGACACTGTCATGCAGATTCGGGTGTCATCTGCAAAGGAAGACACGGTGCTGTGGCTGACATCCTTGTCTATGTCGGATATGAGGATGAGGAACAAGATGGGAGCTAGTACTGTGCCTTGTGGAACAGAGCTTTTCACCATAGCTGCCTCGGACTTTACTCTGTTGACGACTACTCTCTGTGTTCTGTTAGTGAGGAAATTATAGATCCATCGACCGACTTTTCCTGTTATTCCTTTAGCACGCATTTTGTGCGCTATTACGCCATGGTCACACTTGTCGAAGGCTTTTGCAAAGTCTGTATATATTACATCTGCATTCTTTTTGTCTTCTAGTGCATTTAGGACCTTGTCGTAGTGATCCAATAGTTGAGACAGACAGGAGCGACCTGTTCTAAACCCATGTTGCCCTGGGTTGTGTAACTGACGGGTTTCTAGATGGGTGGTGATCTTGCTTCTTAGGACCCTTTCAAAGATTTTTATGATATGGGATGTTAGTGTTATCGGTCTGTAGTTCTTTGCTGTTGCTTTACTGCCCCCTTTGTGGAGTGGGGCTATGTCTGTTGTTTTTAGTAACTGTGGGACGACCCCCGTGTCCATGCTCCCTCTCCATAGGATGGAAAAGGCTCGTGATAGGGGCTTCTTGCAGTTCTTGATGAACACAGAGTTCCATGAGTCTGGTCCTGGGGCAGAGTGCATGGGCATGTCATTTATCGCCTGTTCGAAGTCATTTGGCGTCAGGATAACATCGGATAGGCTTGTGTTAATCAAATTTTGTGGCTCTCTCATAAAAAATTCATTTTGATCTTCGACTCTCAGTCTGGTTAGCGGCTTGCTAAAAACTGAGTCATATTGGGACTTGAGTAGCTCACTCATTTCCTTGCTGTCATCTGTGTAGGACCCATCTTGTTTAAGTAGGGGCCCAATACTGGACGTTGTTCTCGATTTTGATTTGGCATAGGAGAAGAAATACTTTGGGTTTCTTTCGATTTCATTTATGGCTTTTAGTTCCTCCCGCGATTCCTGACTCCTAAAGGATTCTTTTAGCTTAAGTTCGATGCTTGCTATTTCTCTGACCAGTGTCTCCCTACGCATTTCAGATATATTGACCTCTTTTAGCCGCTCTGTTATTCTTTTCCATTGCCTGTAAAGGGAGCGCCTGTCTCTTTCTATTTTACATCTACTCCTCCTTTTTCTTAGAGGAATAAGCCTTGTGCATACATCGAGTGCCACCGAGTTAATCTGTTCCAGGCATAAGTTGGGGTCTGTGTTGCTTAGTATATCTTCCCAGCTTATATCGGTTAGGACTTGGTTTATACTATTGGGAAGTGGAAAAGAATTCCTCCTCTGTAAGCCATGCGTGTCGTAAGAGGCGACTAAAATGCAGGGAGCAAGAGGCTAGTAACCCCCTTCTGTATACATTACTAAATTTAATAAGAGAAACTTTTTTTTTTTTTTTAGGTCACCCTGCCTCAGTGGGATATGGCCGGTTCATTGAGGAAAAAAGGGGGTTTTTCTGTAAAAACTTACTTTTGTGGTTACAGTGGTGGCCCATGCTAACTTCCCAATGCTGTATAAATACAGTGGACCCCCGGTTTACGATACTGTTTCATTCCAGAAGTATGTTCAGGTGCCAGTACTGACCGAATTTGTTCCCATAAGGAATATTGTGAATTAGATTAGTCCATTTCAGACCCCCAAACATACAAATACAAACGCACTTACATAAATACACTTACATAATGGGTCGCATTGGGAGCTGATCGTAAACCGGGGGTCCACTGTATACCTGGTTGAATGGGTCTTATTGTAGCCAGCTGGGCCACTGGTTTATGCACTGGCCTGGAATTTCATGACTCGCCACGACTTCAACCCCCACCTGTTCTGCGGTTTCCAATTGTCATGATGATGTGAGTCAGAATAATATTGTTCTCCTGCAGGTGGAGGAACTGAGGCAGCGCCTGGAGGAAAAAAACAAAACAATTGAGAAAAAGACCCAACAGGCCCTCCAGACTACTCAGGAGAGGAACAAACTAAACTCAGAACTTACTGAACTTAGAGACCACATGGACATTAAGGACCGGAAGATCAATGTTCTTCAGAGGAAGGTGAGCTTTATGATCTTTTGGCAGGGGGGGGAGGAGGTGAACACCTGTTGTACACCTGTTTTAAGCAAGTTATACACCCATTATACACAGGTTATACATGAGTCATTAAAACTGGTTAGTTAATAGGGATTAAAGTCTACTATATTAAGACTGGTTTCTTTAGAAGGTATAATGAGCTAATTTAAGGATGACTTATGCATTTAATGATAATGTTCAACTAACCCAGTTTTTTAACTATGCTAACCACTAACTGCTAACTACTAATCGCTAATTACTAACCACTAACTGCTATGATGTTTGCTTTGATATTTCCTCTTGAAATCAGGCATCCCCTGCCTGTGTGGGAGACTACTTAGTCTTGTTCTTCGAGGAAGATGCTTCAATAATGTCATTTTCCAGATTGAGAATCTTGAAGATTTGCTCCGAGAGAAGGATAACCAGGTAGATATGGCACGAGCAAGGTTAACAGCTGTCCAGGCACACCATTCTACCTCTGAGGGTGCTCTGACATCATTAGAGGAGGCCATCGGCGACAAGGATAAGCAGATCCAACAGTTACGTGAGCAGAGGGACAGAGCAGAGCAGGAGCGCCATCAGGAGCAGTCGTTGCATGAGCGCGACATCGCAGAGTATAAGATGAAGTTGCACACACTGGAGGGCGAGGTTGAAAAGCTTCAAGTCCGTCTGGAGCGCTCCCTAGCGGAGAAGGACAAGCTAGAGGCTAAGCTGGAATCTAGCCAGTCTGAGCTGGGCAAGGCAAAAGCTGAGTTGGAAAAGATGCATGGGGAGGTGGGCAAGAGCACCAGTGACTACGAATCCTACCGACATCGACTCACCAAAATTGAAATGGAAAACGACAGGCTCCGGACAGAGAACGAACGCTTGCACCACGACCTTGAACGATCACACCCAACATACGGACGGTCTGCTGCCTTGCCTGGCGGACCAGGAGAAGTAGAACGACTGCAGGAGAAACTGGACAAGTGCCAAGCAGAGCTCCGGCGAGCACAGACAGAACTACGCATGAACCAGGCGGACTACGAACGGTCGCACGTGGAGGTAAAGGTTAATAATCACTTTCGTTCTCGTTAATAGCGAGCAGAACTAACCTAGAAATAGTTACCCCATTTTGAAATCCCTTACTACCTAATTAGAATTGTTTTGAAAACCTGTAGGCAGCATTTTGAAGTCCCTGTAGGTTAAATATTTTTTTTTCTAAAAATCCTTTGGCCACATTTTGAATTTCTTACACCCAAATTAGAATATTTTTTTTAAATATCCATAGCCACATTATTAGCCAATATTTTGAAGACTTTATAACCTTTCTAGAGCAATTTAAAAATACATCATAGTCACATTAGAATTAATTTTTGAATAATTAATCCATCAACTTCCATATTTTGAAATTTAAAACAATACAATAGCCACATTTCTACACACAAAAAAAAAAAATTGACGACCTAGTGTCTCGAGACACCACCATAGCCAGGGATTATAAAATTGGAGCCTCATCAATATCAGAATTTTGGATTTTCCACTGAGTTGTGCATTGAACAATTCCAGTAGTGGATCACAATAATTACTGCAGATTTATGTGTGTACATCTAGTAGCCACACAGTTTATTTTTTGTATCGTAAATAAATTAGCAAAATATCCCCCAAAAATTATCTGTATAATAAATTTTGATAACTGAGTTCAGTTTTTTAATTAGAGAATAAATATCTCTTTAAATATTGCTTTAACTTAATTATTATTGCTCTAAATTTAATAATATTCCTCTGTAGTCATTAAATATTGCTCTAAACTCACCAAATATTGCTCTAAACTCATTAAATATTGCTCTAACTTATCAAATATTGCTCTAAACTCATTAAATATTGCTCTAAACTCATCAAATATTGCTCTAAACTCATTAAATATTGCTCTAACTCATCAAATATTGCTCTAAACTCATTAAATATTATTCTAAACTCATTAAACATTGCTGTAACTCATCAAATATTGCCCTAAGCTCATTAAATATTGCTTTAAGTTAGTGATTCCTGAAGTGGGCAGTACCGCCCTCTGGGTGTGGCAGAAAGATCCAAGGGGGTGTTGAGGGTAAAAGTGGGCGGTAGGGAGGCGGCATCAGAATCAAGGTAGCATTTGCTTTACAAAATCTACATAACAAAATCTAAGACATAGTGAGATCTTCCAGTTTTCCAGCCTCATTAAATCTGAGAAGGAAAAGAGCATACCAGATGATGACCTGAATGAGCTACATAGAGACATGTCTGACAGATATCACGATCTTTTTTTGCTTAAAATACCAGACTGGATGATCAGTCTATTCCTAGATATCAGTAATGAGGAAAGAGGAATCCTGGAGGAAGAACTGATTTTACCCCAAAATGACTCTGAGCTAAGACCATAGTTCAAAAAATTGTATCGAGATTTTAGGTTACAAAAAAAAAAAAAAAAATCTGACTGCTATCCTGCACTGTGGAACAAAGTCAAGATGTACTTTATAGCCTTTCCAGTATCATATTTAGTAGAGTGAGGCTTCAGCGCAGTCGCCGAGCTTCTTTCCTGGCAAAGAAACAGATTGAAAATTATTGTATGCAGGGATCTAAGACTTCTTCTTAGTGCCTTCAAGTCTGATGTTGATTATTATTATTATTATTATAATCAAGGGGGAAGTGCTAAACCCGGTGGATTATACAGCGCCCGGGGGGGGGGATGTGGAAGGCATTCAGGCTTAATTCGGGGAACTGGAGCACAGATCCAATTCCCTATATCAAGAGCCCCTCACCAATATCAAGGAACCTTCCTTGATGTTCCTGCACCAAACTCATTCTTCTCATTAAAGCTATGAAGATGAGATGTAAATTTTTACTCCTTCATATTGTTAAATTTTTTACTATGTTAATTTTTATGTGTGAAATATATTTATAGCATTAGATTAGTTGTTTTGAATTTGCAGTAAATCTAATACAGTAGAACCTTGGTTGTCGAACTTAACTCATTCCAGATGTCAGTTCGACAACCAAAACCTTGGTTGTCGAACTTAACTCATTCCAGATGTCAGTTCGACAACCAAAACCTTGGTTGTCGAACTTAACTCATTCCAGATGTCAGTTCGACAACCAAAACCTTGGTTGTCGAACTTAACTCATTCCAGATGTCAGTTCGACAACCAAAACCTTGGTTGTCGAACTTAACTCATTCCAGATGTCAGTTCGACAACCAAAACCTTGGTTGTCGAACTTAACTCATTCCAGATGTCAGTTCGACAACCAAAACCTTGGTTGTCGAACTTAACTCATTCCAGATGTCAGTTCGACAACCAAAAATGGATGACAACCAAAGCAATTTTTCCCAAAAAGAATAATATAAAGAGAATAAATCCATTCCAGACCCTCAAATGACAATATTAGTAATTTATTGAAAATGTACTAAATTATACATAAAACTGTAAAAATTAATACTACAAGCAACTTTAGCTGAGAATTTAATTGCCCCGTACCTGTCAGTGTAGAGGTAATGGCATACGGGAAGCAGAAGGTGGAGACGACGGTATATTATTCTGCTTGGAAGAAGAGTCACCTTCTATTAACCCGTAAACGGTCCAAGCAGATCTACGTTCACATGTGCGGCGCTACAAAAGTAGATCAATGTTTTTTTTTACATATTTTCAAATATAACAAAAAAAAACAGTAGATCAAAGTATTTTTACATACTTTCAAATGTTGAAAAAACGTATATGTACGTTTGGACCATTTACGGGTTAATATGGTAGGCAACTCTCCTTCTGGTGTTGTTTCTCTTCTCTGTCTCTTTTCACTACTAACACCTTGTTCTGTCTCACTGGTTCTTATTCTCATTAAAAACCTGGCCAATTCCAGTGTTCCACTCGACCAAACTCATAGCTATTTCGCTAGTAATCTCTCTATTCTATCAACTGAGCACAAGAAACTGCCCATTTATCTATTTCAACTAACCAAATAAAGTGATCAGAAATCGTTTCTTTGGCCAATTTCACACAAAATTCAATATTGCCAGTTGAAAAGTATGGTCCAGAATAAGATAAGATAAGATTTTGTTCGGATTTTTAACCCCGGAGGGTTAGCCACCCAGGATAACCCAAGAAAGTCAGTGCATCATTGAGGACTGTCTGTCTTATTTCCACTGTGGTCCTCAATCCTGTCCCCCAGGATGCAACCCACACCAGTTGACTAACACCCAGGTACCTATTTGCTGCTAGGTGAACAGGACAACAGGTGTAAGGAAGCACGTCAAAATGTTTCCACCCTGCCGGGATTCGAACCCAGGTCCTCCGTGTGTGAAGCGAGAGCTTTAGCACCAGGCCAACGGGGCCACATAGTAGACATTCCTGGCACTAAAAAAACATCTCTGTTCATTTTTTTTATTTATTATTATCACACTGGCCGATTCCCACCAAGGCAGGGTGGCCCGAAAAAGAAAAACTTTCACCATCATTCACTCCATCACTGTCTTGCCAGAAGGGTGCTTTACACTACAGTTTTTAAACTGCAACATTAACACCCCTCCTTCAGAGTGCAGGCACTGTACTTCCCATCTCCAGGACTCAAGTCCGGCCTGCCGGTTTCCCTGAACCCCTTCATAAATGTTACTTTGCTCACACTCCAACAGCACGTCAAGTATTAAAAACCATTCGTCTCCATTCACTCCTATCAAACACGCTCATGCACGCCTGCTGGAAGTCCAAGCCCCTCGCACACAAAACCTCCTTTACCCCCTCCCTCCAACCTTTCCTAGGCCAACCCCTACGCTGCCTTCCTTCCACTACAGACTGATACACTCTTGAAGTCATTCTTTTTCGCTCCATTCTCTCTACATGTCCGAACCACCTCAACAACCCTTCCTCAGCCCTCTGGACAACAGTTTTGGTAATCCTGCACCTCCTCCTAACTTCCAAACTACGAATTCTCTGCATTATATTCACACCACACATTGCTCTCAGACATGACATCTGCACTGCCTCCAGCCTTCTCCTCGCTGCAACATTCATCACCCATGCTTCACACCCATATAAGAGCATTGGTAAAACTATACTCTCATACATTCCCCTCTTTGCCTCCAAGGACAAAGTTCTTTGTCTCCACAGACTCCTAAGTGCACCACTCACCCTTTTCCCCTCATCAATTCTATGATTCACCTCATCCTTCATAGACCCATCCGCTGACACGTCCACTCCCAAATATCTGAATACATTCACCTCCTCCATACTCTCTCCCTCCAATCTGATATCCAATCTTTCATCACCTAATATTTTTGTTATCCTCATAACTTTACTCTTTCCTGTATTCACTTTTAATTTTCTTCTTTTGCACACCCTACCAAATTCATCCACCAATCTCTGCAACTTCTCTTCAGAATCTCCCAAGAGCACAGTGTCATCAGCAAAGAGCAACTGTGACAACTCCCACTTTGTGTGTGATTCTTTATCTTTTAACTCCTCGCCTGTTGTCAAGACCCTCGCATTTACTTCTCTTACAACCCCATCTATAAATATATTAAACAACCACGGTGACATCACACATCCTTGTCTAAGGCCTACTTTTACTGGGAAAAAATTTCCCTCTTTCCTACATACTCTAACTTGAGCCTCACTATCCTCGTAAAAACTCTTCACTGCTTTCAGTAACCTACCTCCTACACCATACACTTGCAACATCTGCCACATTGCCCCCCTATCCACCCTGTCATACGCCTTTTCCAAATCCATAAATGCCACAAAGATCTCTTTAGCCTTATCTAAATACTGTTCACTTATATGTTTCACTGTAAACACCTGGTCCACACACCCCCTACCTTTCCTAAAGCCTCCTTGTTCATCTGCTATCCTATTCTCCGTCTTACTCTTAATTCTTTCAATTATAACTCTACCATACACTTTACCAGGTATACTCAACAGACTTATCCCCCTATAATTTTTGCACTCTCTTTTGTCCATTATTCACATTATATTATGCTCATGAATGTTTATTTGACCGGCCAGCTGGATGTGTACTGGACAAGTTACGTTATTTGTGCACTCTGGAATATCTACAAAAAGCAAGCATTTCCGCTGTTTTGATGTACTTTCAGTTTTAAAACTAATCAAAATCATCCTATTTCTGTAATGTATCTTCCATTCTATCAAATGAGATGAAGAAACCGAGAATACAACAATGAAAACCATACAAAAATACACTGCAAAGACACAGTTTTAAACCAAAAACACTGTCGCAGTTTTTTCTCATTATTCACTGCAATATTTTTTTTTATATGGTGCACACTTAACCGCATAGACTCATTCTCTCACATCTAGACCCAAATTTACCGCTAACAGTTTATCTGAGTGAGCGGAGCTCATGGCGTCATAATACGGGACCGACACTGGCTTCAAAGCTGTTATACATGTATAACGAGACCGACACTGAAAAGGTTAAACTTGATATTTATATACAGTGGACCCCCGCTTAACGATCACCTCCAAATGCGACCAATTATGTAAGTGTATTTATGTAAGTGCGTTTGTACGTGTATGTTTGGGGGTCTGAAATGGACTAATCTACTTCACAATATTCCTTATGGGAAAAAATTCGTTCAGTACTGGCACCTGAACATACTACTGGAATGAAAAAAGTTCGTTAACCGGGGGTCCACTGTACTTTTTCAAACTTAAATTGTGTCATATATTACAACATTCTTTCAAACTTAACTGGAAATTCTAGATATTTAGAATTTGTTTTGCCTTGTATTATCTGACTTCTCGCTTGTACACACACAGACTCACAGACATTATTCAGTAATGATTTCAGTGAGTGATTCAACTTCCTGCTGTTGTACTGAGTGCACCAAAGCTGCAAAATAAAAAAAGTTCACCAGACGCGCAACAAAAGCTCAAGAGATGTAAAGTAAAAGGACACAAGTGCAACTAATGTGACATTTTATTGTGGCAACGTTTCGCTCTCCAGGAGCTTTGTCAAGCCGTAATGGCTTGACAAAGCTCCTGGAGAGCGAAATGTTGCCACAATAAATTGTCACATTAGTTGCACTTGTGTCCTTTTACTTTACATATTGTCGATAATTCTACCAACATTATTACAAAAGCTCAAGAGATGTTTACAGCACACGAGTTAGTGGCTATACTGACTGAGACCCTCGCTGTGGACTCTATGTCTGGTGATCACCTGATCCGAGCATTGTTGGTCAACAACTAAGAGCACGTACGAAAACCAGGACATCTTTTCCTCGAATTCCTTGTTTGAAAATTAATTTGTCTGACAAGTAGTGCGTTTGACAACCAAGGTTCCACTGAACCAAGAAAGAGGTGTGCTCGTATGTATGTGGGGGTGGGGCGCACTAGGGATGTTGCCTGGGAGCCAAGGGGGCGGCAGCCTGATAAAGTTTGGGAACCACTGCTCTAAACTAGTTAAATATTGCTTTAATCAGATATTGCTTTAAACTCATCAAATATTACTCTAAACTCATCAGATATTGTTCTAAACTTATCAGATACTGCTCCTGATTAATATTCACATAAATCAGAAAATAAATTTTGTTGCAGGAACTCTTGTATTGTTATTATCATGACAAAACACTAACCTCTATAGCATGTATAGCATAGCTCTAATTTATTGAATCAACTTTTCACCTGGGCATTAAGTCAACTTAAGGTAACAACCAACATGCTCTGGGTATCTGGTGAGTTGGTCTGGGACTGTGGCATGGGGTACTGAACCCCGGAAAATTAACCCACCGGTAGGCTGGTTCTTTGAACCAGATTAAATAACCCAAAGGTAATCTGGTCCACTGAACTGGATTAATTAACCCTGGTCTCACACCGGGCTGCGGGGGCATTGACCCCCGAAACCCTCTCCAGGTATACTCCAGGTAGGCTGGTTTTTCAAACCACGTAACCTTCAAGGGAGGGTCACTGACGCTGGTGAAGGGCTCTCAATCTAGGGAATTGGATCTGTGCTCCAGTTCCCTGAATTGAGCCTAAATGCTTTCCAACCTCCTTCTCCATAAGAGTGTATAATCCCTGTGGGTTTAACACTCCTCCGTGATAATAATTCAAACCAGATTATCTCCCCTTTAGGCTGGTCCTTCAAACCGGATTAATATTTTTCGACGTGCATACCTGTGTTGATGTGTGTTGACGTGTCTAGCTGTCTGGTGCTGTTTTTTTATAGGTTGAGCAGCTGCAGGAGAAGGTAGAGAAGGCCCAGGGGGAGATCTACAGGCTGAAGGCCAGGCTGGAGAACGCTCAGAGTGAGAAGGACAGTGTACAGGAGGAACTTGAAAGAGCTCAGGCTACTGTTGCACGGCAACACAGTGAGCGAGAACGTTGGGTGAACGAGGTGGGTGATATTGATGTGTTGTGATTGTGCAACTGTTTGCTGTTCTGGGTGATTGTTCACTGTTCTGAATGTTCACTGTTCTGAGTGACTGTTTATGTACCTCCTTAATTCTCCCACTTGCCTACTTCCTAGCTCATAATTTGTTCCATCTGCTGTCATCTACTGTACCATCTACTGTCATCTACTATCATCTACTGTGCCATATGTCATATACTGTACATCTATTGTGTCATTTACTGAACCATCTATTGTGTCATATATTGTGTCATTTAGTGTGCTGTCTACTGTACCTGCTACTGTTACATCTACTGTATCAAGTACTGTGTCATCTATTGTAGCAGTTACTCTTACATCTATGTGTCATATACTGTACCATCTACCTTGTCATCAATTTTTATCTACTGTACCATCTACTCTGTCATCTGTGTCATATACCATACCATCTACTGAACCATTTACTGTACCATCTACTTTACCATCTACTGTAATATCAACTGTACCATCTATTGTACTGTCTATTTTACCATCTATTGTAATATCTACTGTATCATCTGCTGTGGCATCTACTGTACCATCTACTGTCATGTTCTGTGCAATCTACTGTTATCTATTGTACCTTCTACTCTTCATCTACTGTACCATCTAGTATACCATCTAGTGTACCATCTACTTTACCAAATAGTGTACCATCTAGTGTACCTTCGACTGTACCATCTACTGTACCATCTAGTATACCATCTAGTGTACCATCTACTTTACCAAATAGTGTACCATCTAGTGTACCTTCGACTGTACCATCTACTGTACCACCAGGTTGACAAGCTGAGAGAGGAGCTAGAGAGATCTCAAGCCACAGTTGGTAAAGCCCAGATAGGTCAGGAGAAGACACAGTCATCACTGGATAAAGTACAGTCTGAATTGGATCAGTTACAGGAACGTTACGAGAGGCAGAGTGCTGAAATCAGGAGGGTGAGTACCTACTGAGTACCTGTGTTGTACCTGTGTGCTGAGTACCTGTGTGCTACCTACTGTGTACCTGTGTAGTACTTGCTGTGTACCTGTGTGATGAGTACCTGTGTGCTACCTACTGTGTACCTGTGTAATACTTGCTGTGTACCTGTGTGCTGAGTACCTGTGTGCTACCTACTGTGTACCTGTGTAGTACTTGCTGTGTACCTGTGTGCTGAGTACCTGTGTACTACCTACTGTGTACCTATGTAGTACTTGTTGAGTACCTGTGTAGTACCTACTGAGTGCTGAGTATCTGTGTAATACCTGCTGAGTACCTGTGTAGTACCTACTGAGTACCTGTGTACTGAGTACCTGTGTAGTACCTACTGAGTACCTAAATATTATCTACTGACTACCTATTTATTCTAGTGAGAACCTCTCTACTAAGTACCTGCCTACTCTGCTGAGTACCTACCTACTCTGCTGAGTACCTGTCTTCTTTCTAGGTAGCAATCTACTATATACTGAATGCCTACCTACTGACTCCCTGTCTACTATCTACCGAGTACCTATTCGCTATATACTGAGTAGCTCTTTACTGAGTACTATTTACTGATTACCTATTTACTGAGTACCTATTTACTGATTTCCTATTTTCTGAGTACCCATTTGCTATATTCTGAGTTCCTATTTACCGAATCTCTATTTACTGAGTACCTATTTTCTGTCGACTGGGTACCTACTTAGAACTTAATATATATAGGTACTTTGGTTTTAGTCTACTATCAGTGCTGGCATCTTGTGCTTAAGCAATTATTATCATTATTATTATTATTATTATTATCATTATTATTATTATTATTATTATTGTGATTATTATTATTATTATTATTATTATTATTATTATTACTGACTTAAGAAATCGTAATGACACGACGGGCTGGAGTTTTGAGACTCTATGACCGCGGGTTCAATCCCGGCCGGGGGTATGGTTTATTATTATTATTATTGTGATTATTATTATTATTATTATTATCATTATTATTATTATTTTATTATCATTATATATATATATATATATATATATATATATATATATATATATATATATATATATATATATATATATATATATATATATATGCAGAGCACTAAACCTGTAGGGGTGATCTGAAAAGATTTGGAAGTCAGGTTTGATCCAAGATAGGGTAGCTCCACCTCCTGGAAGTTGGAGCCCATCAGCTCACCCCATCTGCCAAGAACCTCCAGTATGGTCAAAGACACTGAAAATGAATAATGGGTAAAGATAATAGGCATGGGTATCAGGCATATTGTGTATATCTCACAGAAATATACCAGTATATGTGCTTGCCTGTTTGGATCAGTGAGAGCACATCTTTCCAGAGATTATATATATATATAGATAGATATGGTGGCCCAACAGCTAGCTGTGTGCTGGCTGCACCATTCTTGTAGGGTTCAAAGTTTATTCTCTATAAGGATTACAATGCTGAGTTTACAGAAATTTGGTTATTGTTTGGTTTACATGTAGTAAAATTGTGATTACAGAGTGTACCACTAGAACGTTTAGCATGGCTAGGCATTTCGGTCATAATGGGTGGTCCTGTGGTTTAAATCATCATGTGGTTCTCGCTTACCATGAGGTAGGCCAGTACAACATGGGTTCGAATCCTTGGCTAGCGCAGTGTTGTTATTGATCAATACCACTCGTGCCAAATAGGTAAAATTGGTCAATTAACAAGAACTCATTTAAAATTAAGTTCTTTCTAGAATTTTCTCTTATACATTTAAAGATTTTTTTTTCCATTTATGTTAATGTAAAAATTAATAATTTTGTACCAAAAGAACCTTAGAAAACTTACCTAACCTTATTATAACAAGTGCAATTTAATTTAGCCTAATCCAACTAAATATATTTTAGATAAGTTTACAGTAGTATAATAATAAACAAACATAATGAAATATGTTATTTTTATTAAGTTCAGAATAATTTTTGCAAAATTATTGCACACACAAATTTTCACTTGCCTTATTCAGCAAGAAGAGCATTGCTATTTAAGCCAAAATTGCAAGTTTTACCTATTCGACACAACATATATATATGAAAGAGGAAGTCTCCAGAGAAGTGTGCTCTCACTGCTTTGAGGTTTAATGGGATTAAAGTCTACTACATAAAGGTCATTAAGGCTGGTTGGTTGGGTAATGGGGTTTAAATTCAACTACTTGAGGGTCGTTAAGAATAGTTTGATGGTTAATGATTTTTTAAAGTCTGCTATGTGTCATTAAGGCTGCATGTCACCTGTATACCAACAGTCAACAATACTTTAATACCCTAAATAGCAATTAAACGTAAACTACCAGTGTATATGTGCTGAGATATACACTCCTCTCAGTGTATATACACAGAGATACACACTTCTCAATGTATAAATCCTTTTCATACAGAAGATATACAATTCATGTATACATATTGTCCAGGGAGATGGAGAATCAGTCAAGATAACTGTAGAATTTATGTGGGTGAAATTATTGTGTATAAGTTGTATATTTCCCAGGAATACATATGTATCTGTATTTTGCATTTTCTGTATGGCACATTGAAGCTGCATACTGGGCACATCTTTGATCCAATCGAAAGTGCGACATCGTATGCATTCAGTAATTTTCAAAGTACGCCCTTTGGATTTGTAAATGCTCCTCTCATTTTCCTGTGATTGATGTTCTCTTGTCTGTTCTGTTTTGTTATCGTTTGTAACATCTTCCTTGAGTTGTGTTTGACCCAGTGGGGTAATTACGCTTGGCGATTAAACCCCTCATTAACCACGGCACCTCTCGCCTCACGCTGCCCCAAGAGAGAGACAGGTCGGGAGAGCGCCACCAGGCCCGCTGCACCACACACACAAGTAATTGTCTCCTTACTGCATTACTGCCATCACCACCACCACTACCATCACCATCACTGACATCACCATGACAGGCATAAAGACACAATATGCAGAATAAGTTGATATATATATATATATATATATATATATATATATATATATATATATATATATATATATATATATATATATATATCCTTGGTTTTTAGTCCAAATTGCCTAATTCGGCTTAATCAGTGTGTGTGTGTGTGTGTGTATTTGCTGATTAAGCCAAATTAGGCAATTTGGACTAAAAACCAAGGCCCTCCTCTGCAAATTAACTGAAAGAAAATTTGTTTATAGCATAACTGCCAAATTTATATCTATCCACTAGACAGACAGATAGATAGAGTGATGCATACTGTGTTCATTTCTCACAGGGCTGGGCATGGGAACGCAAGATTGAGTCCTGGCCAGCCGCAGTTCTGTTATATATATATGTATGCAAACAGCTGCAGGCAGGCGATCTTAACTATACAAGACAAGTGCTTTCACACTTCTCACTGCATCATCAGGAGCTATGCAAAGTTGCAAGGCAACAGCTGAAGGAGTGAGGGGAAGTTTTCTCAGAGTAATGCAGTGAAAGTACCTGAGCTAGAGATTTCCACCCCCCCTGTGGCTTGTCTTGCATATATATATATATATATATATATATATATATATATATATATATATATATATATATATATATATATATATATATATATATATATATATACGTATATATATATATCATGGTGTTTCAGGTCACCAGTTGCTTCACTAATTGGGTTTAATGAAGTCAAGTGTGAGACACTGCTTGCTGGCATAGAGAACATGTATGCAACAGTGCAAAGACCTGAGATTCTTAATCGGGAAACAGGTCCTGGACATTATTCATTATGATAGAATGCGTACAAGTAATGTGTCATATAACTGGGCAGAGATGAGGGAGGAGAGGTCGTGTCAGGTTTTACCAAGGAGAAGTGAGGTCACCTCAAAGCTGTGGTCTGGTATCATGTGAGCTGAGTTACCAACGTGTTGATAAAAGTCTTCCAGTGCTGCTGTTTTTATGCCTTACAGACATTTGTCTGATAATGTTCTCAGCATTTATTAAACAGAATTTGTTCCTAGGTTGACATGGGATACTGACTTTAGGTGCCTGTCCAGCTCCATCTTGAAAACAACCAGGGGTCTATTGGTAATTCCTCTGGTTATATCAACACATTAATATCTTTCTAACAGCAGATAACTCTTAACAAATCATACACCATTACTGAGTCTACTCCATGAACAGCCATAACTGGTACGGCTTCATAGACCTACTAAACATCCATAAATTTTGGATTCCTATGTATATGGTGTCAATAAAAATGGTTGTCAGTGAATAATACTCATCAGAGGAGATCTTTACTGGGTTCTTGATACAGGCAGAGTGTCTAGGCTTGCCCTGGGGGCCAGCCAGAGCCCCAGCCTGCGTGGGGGGTAGAGAGAGGGACTTGATGCTTGTAGGCTGTCTTCTGCGTTAGTAGGAGCAGAGGCGTCGCTAGGGTTGGTGTCACCTGGGGCGGACTCTTTGGTGTCACCCCCATGAAATCCAAGGGTGGGGGGGGGATGGGGGGGAGTAAACTCCAGTTATGTCACTACTGCATGACCAGTAACTAATGTTTAGCGATGAGAACGTTTAAGGGCCATAAACTGAACAGAAGAATGCTTCTCAAATTTATTAATAAAAAAATAAATAATTGTAGTAATATTAAGGAAACATCAACTCAGATACCAATAGACTCTACATTTATTCACCTTCAAAAATGCAAAAAAAAAAAAAAACTTGAAAAAAATAAAGAAAAACATTGCAATATCAGAGAAACACTAGTTCCAATGTGATCTTGAGTACAGTTAACATCTCAGTGAATCTGATCTTACAATTCCTTGCCTTCAATCCTGCAAAATCATCTATCACATCATCAGAATCAATGATTTTTCCCTATATAGGCCTATTTGTACTCTGTAATCATATAATAGGCTATGTAGAAATGAAGGATTCTTCTCTTATGTTGGTGCAGCACTGTTTTGGGCATTAGTGTCACCTTCTTTAGAGGCTCTATGGTGTCACTCCCAAAATGGTGTCACCTGGGGTGGCCCCCCCACCCCCCATTATGGCACCACTGAGTAGCAGCATCTCACAGACTGAAGCTAAGCCTAAGTCCGTGAGATGGCAGCACAAGGGTGACACAAAATATAAGAGCAGCCTGATGCAAAATATAAACCCAACAGGGTATACATCGCTCGGGCACGCTATCTTCAGTTGACCCAAACCGTGTCAAATGACTGTTTAAAAGTCGATCTCCCTCTTGTAAGAACAGGGCACTTGCACAATATATATATATATATATATATATATATATATATATATATATATATATATATATATATATATATATATATATATATATATATGCATATATATCGACAAAACTTGGACAAAAATAATTCCTACAGGAAGGGAAGGAAAAAAGGGGGGGGTATGCTAAAAATATCGTGTGTCAACACACTGAGCCTCGGTGGGCATCACTGCATGCTTCCCTGGGTCTAGACAGATACTGCAACACATCAGGAGACATCGCTGTGGCTGCTCTGTGTATCAGGGTATGGTCTCATCTGCAACAGTGAAGCAGTCTTTGCAGTCATCATGGGGCAGTCACTACAGGGTTCACTCTACCTGGGGCACAACCTGTTGGTGCCCTCGAGTGAGGCATCGTCAGAACTGGCATCTGAGCAGGACTTCTTGTGACCATGTGACTCAGGACTTTTCTTGACTGGTTCTGTCAAAGGGGCAGTCAATGCTGGGCAATCTGCTCAGCACAGCTTGGTGCCGGGGAGAGGATGAGTCGTAGCATGAATGACTCAGGCATATCCGGAAGTTATAGCAGGGACGACTCTCTGACATGATGCCTACAAGAGTGGCGGGAATAATTAGGTATTCTATAGGATGCTTAGACAACTCGTGTATCTGACGCCTGGACTGGCTAGTGTCAGTTGACAAATGGTCACATTGGAGTAACATGTAACATGCGGGTGTTACAATGGTCTGGGCTCCCAGCCTGTGAGGGAGAGAGAGGAGGGACTTCTTGTCTGTAAGCTATCTGCTGCGAGTGAGTGCAATGCAGCATCTCACAGACTGAAGCTAGGTCTAAGCCCATGAGATGGCAGCACTAGCGTGGCATCAAATATAAGGCAGCCTGACACAGAGTATAAAACCCAACAGGGTATTCAATAATCACTTTACACATAGGTGGTAGAGCCTTGAACTGTCTTGCGTTGCCTCATGGTAACAGCCATCCTTCAGCCAGGGCCATTTGTAACATTCAAGATATCTGTATGTTCAATGTTAACATTGAAAACTTACCTGGAGACCTGGAGTTTACCTGGAGAGAGTTCTGGGGGTCAACGTCCCCATGGCCTGGTCTTTGACCAGGCCTCATGGTGGATCAGGGCCTGATCGCCAGGCTGTTACTGCTGGCTGCACTCAATGCAACGTACGAACCACAACCCGACTGGTCAGGTAACTTGTCTTGAAACTACGTTATTATTATTATTCCTGATGGAGATTATGGTAGTCCCCCAGTGCACCGTCTTAGTGATGCTGCTGCTCTATGTCGATTTCAACATCAGGTATTGGAACAGCTTCAGAAAATTTTTGGCCTGGCTATGGGTAATCCCCTTGGCTTTTTTCTACTCACTCTCTTCATGAAGATTCTTGCAATGGAAGAATTCAACTCCCTCATTCCTGTCGCTGTATACAGCTTGGGCATCAACTCTTACTGTCTAGGTATCCATGACTTCTTGACTCACAAAATCATAATAACAACTGCAAACAAATCAGGGAATGGTGAGGAAGGGAGGGTTTAAATTGTTTAATAATATACAATTAGCTATATCTCTGATCATCATAGGAAGGTTAGTATGGACCAAAACTATGACCTTAAATGCAGGATTTAACAGACGAATCCCAAACCAGTGTGACTGTGTCATACTCTAGCTCATGCCCCCTCAAAGTCTACATATGCTGCTGTGGGATTCATCTGTAAAGAAACCCTGCATTTGTGGTAACAATTGTGGCCCATGCTAACCTCCCTATGGTGTATAGAAATATAGCAAATTGGACGAATCTTAGTGAGCCAGTTGGTTCAGTTGTTAGCACACTGGTCTATCAACCTGCCATGGATTCAAATCTTACTCATTCCCTGGTTTATTTGAAGTAATTAAGATGCTGGCTTTATTAGCTAAAATTAGGCCTACCTGATTCACAGCTCTGATTTCCTGGTCAAAATTTTATAGACTGTGACAGTGTCATCAGGTGATCTCATTGCCACTCAGTTTAATCCTGATCTGATCTCTACACGACAATCAGGTGACCTCACTACTACTCAGTTTAACCCTGACCTGATCTCTGTATAATGTGTCTTTATGCCCAATTCTGCCCATCAGAATGCCCATTTGTACCTGATTGTGGTAATGCATTGTGGGTCAGCTGGTTGCATGGGTCACAGCCTTGGTTTATTCTGACTTCCTTAAGGCATGGTTTAAACCAGCCCCCTTATTTACCTAAACCAGTGCTCACTATGGTTTAAACCAGATATCTTTTCCCTAAATCAGCCCCATGTTTACCTAAACCAGTCCTCTGTTCACCTAAACCAGTCCTGTATTTACCTAAACAGCCCTCTGTGTATCTAAACTAGCCCTATGTTTACTTAAACCATCCCTCTGCATACCTAAACCAGCCATCCGTTTTACCTAAACCAGCCCTCTGAACCAGCCCTCAGTTTACCTAGACCAGCCCTATGTGTACCTAAACCAGCCCTCTGTATGGTTTAAACCAATTCTGTTTCCCAGTATGATTTACTAGGCTTTAAGCCTTTTTCTAGGCATGGTTTAAAAGGCTTTAAGCCTTTTTCTGAGCAAGGTTTAAAAGGCTTTAAACCTTTTTCTAGGCATGGTTTAAAAGGCTTTATGCCTTTATCTTGGCATGGTTTAAAATATTTTAAGCCTTTTTATTGGCATGGTTTAAAAGGCTTTAAGCCTTTCTCTAGGCATGGTTTAAAAGGCTTTAAACCACTTTCTTGGCATGGTTTAAAAAGCTTTAAACCACTTATTTGGCATGGTTTAAAAGGCTTTATGCCATTTTCTTGGCATGATATAAAAGGCTTTAAGCCTTTTTCTAGGCATGGTTTAAAAGGCTTTAAACCACTTTCTTGGCATGGTTTAAAAAGCTTTAAACCACTTATTTGGCATGGTTTAAAAGGCTTTATGCCATTTTCTTGGCATGGTTTAAAACGTTTTAAGCCTTTTTCTTGGCATGGTATAAAAGGCTTTAAGCCTTTTTCTAGGAATGGTTTAAAAGGCTTTAAACCACTTTCTTGGCATGGTTTAAAAGGTTTTAAGCCTTTTTCTTGGCATGGTTTATATAAACCCTGCAGCTTCTGCAGTCAGGAAGTCTGGGTTTATAAATATTTTCCTGACTTGCATTCAGTCTTGTGGTTTACAGTATACTCACAGTGTACTTCAGTATACTAACAGTATACTCATAGTATACATCTGAATGCTTTAGTATACCTCAGAATACTCCAGTATACTTCAAGATTCTCACAGTATATTTCAGTATACTCCAGTATACTTCAGGATTCTCACAGTATATTGCAGTATACTCACATTATACTACAGTATACTACAGTATACTACAGTACACTCTAGTATACTGCAGTATATTCCAGTATTCTGCAGTATACTGTAGTATATTACAGTATACTACAGTATGCTATAGTATATTACTGTATACTGTAGTATACTGTAGTATATTACAGTATACTACAGTATATTGTAATATACTACAGTATATTGTAATATACTACAGTATACTGTATATATTGCAGTATACTGTAGTATATTACAGTATATTGTGGTATACTACAGTATACTACCATACATAAAATAACAGTCTCCTAGATTGAGACACTTATGCAACATATGGGAATCTTTACTGAGGAAACGTTTCGCCACACAGTGGCTTCATCAGTCCAATACAAAGCAGAAAGGTGTAAGGAGAGGAGGAGTTTGAGGTAATCAGTCCCTCAGCCTGGAGTCGATGTGTTCAGTCCTTCAGTCTTGTAGAATGTACAGCATAGGGCCGTAGACGTGGCTTGGTGGTGGTGGCCTGGTGGCTAAAGCTCCCGCTTCACACACGGTGGGCCCGGGTTCGATTCCCGGCGGGTGGAAACATTTCGACACGTTTCCTTACACCTGTTGTCCTGTTCACCTAGCAGCAAATAGGTACCTGGGTGTTAGTCGACTGGTGTGGGTCGCATCCTGGGGGACAAGATTAAGGACCCCAATGGAAATAAGTTAGACAGTCCTCGATGACGCACTGACTTTCTTGGGTTATCCTGGGTGGCTAACCCTCCGAGGTTAAAAATCCGAACGAAATCTTATCTTTTATCTTATATACTGTAGTCAGGTGAGGCGAAGCAGGAGGAGGCGGGGTCATAGTGGTACCATCCACTAGTCGAAGTAGGTCTTCGTCCAAAGGTTGGACAAGTTTTGCATCATCATTGGATCGTGATACAAAGAATTCTTCAACCCGCCTCCTCCTGCTTCGCCTCACCTGACTACAGTATATAAGCCACGTCTACAGCCCTATGTTGTACATTCTACAAGATTGAAGGACTGAACACATTGACTCCAGGCTGAGGGACTGATTACCTCAAACTCCTCCTCTCCTTACACCTTTCTGCTTTGTATTGGACTGATGAAGCCACTGTGTGGCAAAACGTTTCCTCAATAAAGATTCCCATGTGTTGCATAAGTGTCTCAACCTTCAACTTGTCGGTTTTCTAAACCATTCAACACACACAGTTGGTCTACTAACTGATGCTTAAACAACTATAATGGTAACTATAATGGTTTACCTACAACTATAATAGTTTATCTACAACATTTCGCTCACTCTAGAGAGATCATCTTCCATAGTGATCAAAATGTTGTAATGACTCGTTAACTGGACCTTAAGAACATGTTTTATTGACTCGGTGATAGATATGTTGGTCCTGAGGGCTGATAGATGGAGCTAGGGTAATAGATAGACTCTTGGAATTATCATGTAAGTGGCTGTTGGAGTTAAATCCCCCATTGGTAGGGGAGTTATTATTATTATTATTATTATTATTATTATTATTGTTGTTTTTATTATTATTATTATTATTATTATTATTATTATTATTATTATTGTTATTACTATTAATTATCATTGCTGTTATTATTATTATTATTATTATTATTATTATTATTATTATTATTATTACCATTGTTATTATTGTTGTTGTTACATATATATATATATATATATATATATATATATATATATATATATATATATATATATATATATATATATATATATATATATATATATATATGTATATACATGTATATATATGTATATATATGTCGTGCCGAATAGGCAGAACTTGCGATCTTGGCTTAAATAGCAACGCTCATCTTGCCATATAGGACAAGTGAAAATTTGTGTGTGCAATAATTTCGCCAAAATCATTCTGAACCTAACGAAAAAAATATATTTGATTGTGTTTGTTTAGTATTAAATTATTGTAAATGTATTTAAAATATATTTAGTTGGGTTAGGCTAAAATAAATTACTCTTGTTATAATAAGGTTAGGTAAGCTTTCTAAGATTCTTTTGGTGAAAAATTAAAAAATTTTACATTAACATTAATGAAAAAATATATCTTTAAACGTATAAGAGAAAATTTCAGAAAGGACTTAATTTTAAATGAGTTCTTGCTAATTGACCAGTTTTACATATTCGACATGACATATATATATATATATATATATATACATATATACATATATATATATATATATATACAGTGGACCCCCGCTTAACGATCACCTCCAAATGCGACCAATTATGTAAGTGTATTTATGTAAGTGCGTTTGTACGTGTATGTTTGGGGGTCTGAAATGGACTAATCTACTTCACAATATTCCTTATGGGAAAAAATTCGGTCAGTACTGGCACCTGAACATACTACTGGAATGAAAAAAGTTCGTTAACCGGGGGTCCACTGTATATATATATCAGTTAACAAATTTTCTGTTCAGGGAAATGATTCTAATTCGAAGCTCAGTCACTAATTTGGAAATTAATTTTAATTATTTCAGTGTGAGATTAAGTAGTTGTGTTCTGACGATGGCTTCAGAAGAGAGCGAAATATCATGTAGATATTACCTCAGAATTGTGTTTAAGTTGAGGAAGACTTTCAGGTTATCAGTCCCACAGCCTTGAGTCGATATGTTCTGCCCATCAATCTGTAGGCCTACAGCTGTCCTGGAGTTGAGGTGTTCAGTTTATTAATATATAGGCCTGCAGTAGGCCTGGAGTCTGTTTTCAGTGCATCAATTTGTAGGCCTACAGTAGGCCTGGAGTCTGTTTTCAGTGCATCAATTTGTAGGCCTACAGTAGGCCTGGAGTCACTAGACTCTACACACCAACACCAGGCTGAGAGACTGTACATCTTAAACTTCTCATCTCTAACTATTCTTGTTAGTAGAGAACTGAAGAAGACATTGTTATGTACCACACAGGTCCAGGCAGAGAGAGAAAAGCATGCTTACGACTACGAGCAAATCCAGAGTCAGTTAGACAAGGCCCACGGTCAGAACGCACGACTCTCTAAGGAACGCGAGGCGGCCCAACACGAATCTGACAGACTTCGTGAGAAGTACGAAAAGGCACAGGTGCGTAACTCCCTTTTCGTTAATGACAGCCTGCTTCTTCCCCCAGCATGGTATAGACGCAGATCTGATAGCAACAGCTAAATTTTGCGTCAATAAACCCAATCCCCCAAAATGTCAATTTTGCAGCATTAGTGAAAGACGTAGCACGTCAAGACTAGATAGTTCTTGTTACAATGAATTTGAGTAGTAGAGTAAGTCCTGCTATGATCCACTTTTGCCGGAGGGCATTAGTATAGGACACCCCGCTATGATCCGCTTTTGTCATAGGGCATTAGTATAGGACACCCCACTATGATTCACTCTTGTCAGAGAGCATCATTATAGGACACCCCAATATGATTCACTTTTGTTGGAGGGCATCAGTATAGGACACCCCAATATGATTCACTTTTGTCAGTGGGTATTAGTATAGGACACCCCAATATGATTCACTTTTGTTGGAGGGTATTAGTATAGGACACCCCAATATGATTCACTTTTGTCAGTGGGTATTAGTATAGGACACCCCAATATGATTCACTTTTGTTGGAGGCTGGACCAAATTACGTCCAATTCCTCAAGATTAATCCATCCATTACCTAGGCTCCAGCTCCTGGACTATCCAGCTCCACTTCCTTGGATGGAGAGTATCCTCTCGTACACCCTGCTGCAATTCCTTGGGTCAAGATCCTCCCCTAGCACCTTTTGAACAAGATCTCCCCCCCTCACATCCCTTCCCTTATCACCACCCACAGCCTCACCCCTCCACCCATACTCCAGTTCCTTGAATCAAGATCCCTCCTCATCCTCCATCTCTTGGACCAGGACTAATCTAGCTCTTGGACTGAGATAAATCCTGTTCCATTTTCCTTGGATCAAGAATATAATCACCTGACATCCTCCTTTATGACCCTTGACAACCACTATGATCACCATCATGGCCCTTGACCACCTCTATGATCACCATCATGACCCTTGACCACCTCTATGTTCACCATCACAACCCTTGACCATCTCTGTGATCACCATCATGACCCTTGACCATCTCTGTGATCACCATTACGACCTATGACCACCTCTATGATCACCATCACGACTGCTGACCGCCTTTTTGATCACCATCACGGCCCTTGACCATCCCCATGCTCACCATCACGACTCCTGACCACCTCTATGATCACCATCATGACCCCTATAACCCCTCACTATAACCTTCATAACCCTAATGACAATTCAGCAACAGTTGTACATCAACAAAATTCTTTTCTTGTGTTGGGTGGGAATGTTTGTCGATCAGATAAAAGTGTCAAGTGTGTCACCGGTTGGAGTGAATTGAAGAATATTTTGGAGACTCTGGAAAACAATTTTCAATGAACTATCACAAAATGAAGATTATGTAAGCTTGATGATTCTTCTAGGAAGATTTAATGTTTTTTTATGTCTTCTATGAAGATTTAAAAAAAAAAAAACAGATTTTGGTGATTGTGATTTGATGTAGCGTAATTTTTTGGTGATTGTGATTTGATGTAGTGTAATTTTTTGGTGATTGTGATTTGATGTAGTGTAATTTTTTGGTGATTGTGATTTGATGTAGTGTAATTTTTTGGTGATTGTGATTTGATGTAGTGTAATTTTTTGGTGATTGTGATTTGATGTAGTGTAATTTTTTTGGTGATTGTGATTTGATATATTGTATTTTTTTAGGATTATTCAAAAGTGTGATCATCTAGAGTACATGTATATAATAGAGCTCTGTACCTCCCGTTCCTTTATGATTTGTCTAAAATGGGCCACAACATTGTCATTGTAATAGTCACCAGTACGGCTTGCAATAGCTGTGTTAGGGTGATTTTCATCCATAAAGGTTTGCAGTTCAACCCACTTTGCACACATTTCCTTAATCGTTGAAGTAAGCATAATGGATTCCACAACTAGCATAGGCGTCTCAGGGTAAGCCCCAAACCCTTCAAAATCTTTCTTAATTTCCATACTAATTCTCACCCTTTTTATCACAGGGTTGGCACTAGAAGCTTTCTTGGGGCACATGGTGACTTATTTTGCAGGTGTAATCACTAAAAACGCTGTGATAATATGAAATGTTCCAATTGTATGTTTGGATGCAACCGCAGTGGCTGGCTTGTAAACACTGCGCAGGCCACACGTGGATGTGTCTCGAATGGAACGAATCACGTTGGTCGAGTTTTTTAGCGCTAGTCGAGGCAAAATTTTTGCGTTAACCCTTAAATGGTCCAAACAGATAGACGTTCAAATTCGTAGCTACAAAAGTAGATCTACTTTTTTTTTACATATTTTCAAATATAACAGAAAACAAATGTAGATAAAAGTTTTTTTACACGTTTTTTACATGTAAAACAAAAAAAAAAGATCTACATTTTTTTACATACTTTCAGATGTTGAAAAAACGTATAGATACGTTTGGACCATTTAAGGGTTAAAATGTATCGCTAGTCGGATTTAACGTTATACGATGCCATCGTTGGTCGAGGGTCCACTGTAGTTTGACGTAGAATTTTTGCAAACATTGTTTAGTTCATTAATGATTTTTTAATGTAATTTATAAGTAATTTGAGATGAAAATCTTGGTTGGTTTGGTACTTTTGGTTGCAAAGTCAATAATATTCAGAGTGTTTGGGAAATTTTAATACATAATCATGAAATTCTTTCTGTGTGGATCACTACTTTTGGGGTCAAGAAATTTCATTGAATCTCCTAAATCTGGGTTTTCAGGATTCTTTAAAAAATTTAATTCATAATAGTGAACCCTGCTTTAACCCTTTCAGGGTCCAAGGCCCAAATCTGGAGTCACGCACCAGTGTCCAAGAATTTAAAAAAAAAAATTTGTTATTTTTTCTTATGAAATCGTAGAGAATCTTTTTGTGAAGGTAATAAAACAAAAAGTACGAAATTTGGTGGAAAATTGACGAAATTATGCTCTCGCGAATTTTGATGTGTCAGCGATATTTATGAATCGGCGATTTTGCCGACTTTGACTCCCATTTTAGGTCAATTACATTATTCCAATCAACCAAATTCTTAGCTATTTCACTAGAATTACTTCTATTCTATCGATTGAGCACAAGAAATCGCCAAGTCAACTGTTTCAACTACAAAATAAAGTGATCGGAAATTGTTAATTTGGCCAATTTAACACAAAGTTCAAAATATTCCAATTTCAAAATAGGGTCCAGAATGAACAATGTAGGCATTCCTGGCACTAAACTAACATTTCCTCTGTTCATTAGTTATGTTTTGAGGCTTTACAAATAAATTCCATTTTGTTTTTTTATTCACATAATGAATTTTTATTCACACCAAAAAATAGAAGATTTACTGTTATGCAATACTGTAATAATTGTATAAATATCATCACCATATTTGTGAATGTATATTAGACCCACCAGCTGACGTGTATTAGACGTGTGAGGTCGTTTGTTTACTCTTGAATATCGGCAAAAATTTAACATTTCCGCTACTTTGAGCTCAGTTTCAAGCCATTTCCAATGCTGAAACCAATCAAAATCATCTCTATTTCTGTAACATGTCTTCCATTCTATCAAATGAGACCAAGAAATCGCAAATACAACTATAAAAAACATACGAAAAAACACTGCAAAGTTGCTGTTTTAATCGAAAAATCATGATTTCATTTTTTTTCTCTCATTATACACAGTGTGCTGCAGGATCTGTTTTATGTGGTGCACACACATACCACATAGATGTATTCTATCATATCTAGGCCCAAATGTACCACTCACAGTTTATCAGAGTGAGCTGAGCTCATGGCGTAGATCTACGGTTTGGACCCTGAACATAAAGCCGTAGATCTACGGGACGGACCCTGAAAGGGTTAAGGAGAATCAAAATACTGACGAGTTATTGTGCAACAGTCGTAAATCGACGAAAATATTTTGTTTTGGCAGCTGGAATGTTTGTGGGTCTAGGGAAAAAGGTCTGTACTCACCTAATTGTGGTTGCAGGGGTCAAGACTCAGCTCCTGGCCCTGCCTCTTCACTGATCGCTACTAGGTCCTCTCTCTCTCTGCTTCCTGAGCTGTATCATACCTCTTCTTAAAACTATGTATGGTTCCTGCCTCCACTACTTCACTTGCTAGGCTATTCCACTTCCTGACAACTCTATGACTGAAGAAATACTTCCTAACGTGTGTGTATGCATATTGGAGTAGAGGTTGATTAACGCTTAAACTGTCCAAACATAGATCTATGTTTACTCACGTAGTGCTCCGAATATAGATTTCACATTTGAAAGCATGTAAAATAAATCGTAGATTTACGTTTGGACAGTTTAAGGGTTAAATACACAAAGTGTATGCTTATGAGCAGAGTAAATTTTTAGAGAAGAAAGAACTAGCTCCATGGGGAAGTGGAACAGAATTCTTCCTGCATAAGCCATGCGTGTCGTAAGAGGCAACTAAAATGCCGGGAGCGAGGGGCTAGTAACCCATTCTCCTGTAAACATTACTAAATTTAAAAAGAAAAAACTTTAGTTTATCTTTTTAGGTCACCCTGCTTCAGTGGGATATGACCAGTTCTTTGAAAAATAAAAAAAATTATTAGAACTAATATTGAGCTGGAGGAGGAGTGAGGAAGGGTTCTTGATTCAAGGACTTGAAGCATATGACTCAGCTTTTGTGAATACTTACCTTTGAAATATATTATCTATAAAAGTTTTTAGAAGAGTTTTGGCATGTAATATCTAATAGTTTTGGGTATTATTGTGTGTAAGATATGGATAGTCTTAGATGGTATAGGAAGGGAGGTGGTAGGGGATCGTGATCCAAGGTACTCACCTAATTGTGGTTGCAGGGGTCGAGACTCAGCTCCTGGCCCCGAAGGTGTAGCAGTATAGGTGTTTATTTAGTAGATTTAAAGATAAAGTAAAGAGAGCTATGTGGAATAAACAGAATATATAAGAGTTAATTGTGGAGCTTAATTGTTATACATTGTGGAGCTTAATTGTTATACATTGTGACTAATTATATATTGGACTTATTCGGAAATATTAGTGAAAAATGATCAATTTATAATGAATTACAACCTCTCCTCACTTAACGATGGAGTTCCGCTCCTAAGACCACATTGTTAAATGAATTCGTGGCTAAGTGAGGATCATGCTATAATGGTAGTGAGTTTGTGTAAACATCTTTGATATTGCTTTCATGCCACCTTTGCATCATTTATAACATTTCTGGTATCCAGTGGACCCCCGGTTTACGATCAGCTCCCAATGCGACCAATTATGTAAGTGTATTAATGTAAGTGCTTTTGTGCGTGTATGTTTGGGGGTCTGAAATGGACTAATCTAATTCACAATATTCCTTATGGGAACAAATTCGTTCAGTACTGGCACCTGAACATACTTCTGGAGTGAAATAATATCGTAAACCGGGGGTCCACTGTACTTTTAAATGTTTATGCAGTAGTGTACTGTACATTGTAATAAACAGAATAGAGGAAATCACCGGTGGCCCGGTGGCCTGGTGGCTAAAGCTCCCGCTTCACACACGGAGGGCCCGGGTTCGATTCCCGGCGGGTGGAAACATTTCGACACGTTTCCTTACACCTATTGTCCTGTTCACCTAGCAGCAAATAGGTACCTGGGTGTTAGTCGACTGGTGTGGGTCGCATCCTGGGGGACAAGATTAAGGACCCCAATGGAAATAAGTTAGACAGTCCTCGATGACGCACTGACTTTCTTGGGTTATCCTGGGTGGCTAACCCTCCGGGGTTAAAAATCCGAACGAAATCTTATCTTATCTTATCTTATCTTATCTCTAATATACATTATTAGGTATAAATACTGGTCAGAGAGCCCATCGTAAGTCTGAGGCATTGATAAATGAGTATGTCACTAAGTGAGGAGAGGCTATATGCAATAAGATCACAGTAAACGGGTGATATCACAAAATACAAAGCCACCACCGTGAACAAGTAGTGAAATTCCAAGAGTATCATAATGGGAGGTGTGTAATGTCAGACATGACCGTGACATGATATCCCAGTCTTATATAGCCTTCTGCTGTTGTTGTTGTTGCAGGTCCTTGATGATGTGAGAAATCACAGAGGACCTTGGAATTTCACTATGTTTTCACAGTGGTTATTGTGTATAATGAAATATAACTTTAATGTGTCTGCCTAATTTAGTTAGCAAAATTTTGAAATATTCTATTCACCATGACCCTGGAGTGGTACTAGATAAATATAACTTAAGAAATCACTGGCGAGGTCACCACTATTATACCACATAGTGAAAAATGACCTTCTTTAAAAGGTGGTTATGGGTCATGATGGTGATCATAGAGGTGGTTAGGGGTCATGATGGTGATCATAGAGGTGGTTATGGGTCATGATGGTGATCATAGAGGTGGTTAGGGGTCATGATGGTGATCATAGAGATGGTTATGGGTCATGATGGTGATCATAGAGGTGGTTAGGGGTCAAGATGGTGATCATAGAGGTGGTTAGGGGTCATGATGGTGATCATAGAGGTGGTTAGGGGTCATGATGGTGATCATAGAGGTGGTTATGGGTCATGATGGTGATCATAGAGGTGGTTAGGGGTCAAGATGGTGATCATAGAGGTGGTTAGGGGTCATGATGGTGATCATAGAGATGGTTAGGGGTCATAATGGTGATCATAGAGGTGGTCAGGGGTCATGATGGTGATCATAGAGGTGGTTAGGGGTCATGATGGTGATCATAGAGGTAGTTAGGGGTCATGATGGTGATCATAGAGTTGGTTAGGGGTCATGATGGTGATCATAGAGGTGGTTAGGGGTCATGATGGTGATCATAGAGGTAGTTAGGGATCATGATGGTGATCATAGAGGTGGTTAGGGGTTATGATGGTGATCATAGAGGTTGTCAGGAGTCATAAAGGAGGATGTCTTGTGATGGCATTTTTGATCCAAGGAAAATTGAACAGGGTTCATCTTGGTCCAGGAGCTAGAGTGGTCTTGGTTCAAGAGATGCAGGATGAGGAGGGATCTTGATTCAAGGAACTGGAGTATGGGTGGAGGGGTGAGGCTGTGGGTGGTGATAAGGAGAGGGATGTGAGGGGGGAAGATCTTGTTTAGAGGAGTTGGAGTCAAGAGGTGCTAGGGGAGGATCTTGATCCAAGGAATTGCAGCAGGGTGTAAGAGAGGATACTTTGCATCCAAGGAAGTGGAGCTGGATGGTCCAGGAGCTGGAGTCTAGGCAATGGAGGGATTAATCTTGAGGAATTGGAGGTAAGTTGGTCCAGCCTCCAACAAAAGTGAATCATATTGGGGTGTCCTATACCAATACCCTCTTGACAAAAGTGCATCATAGTGGGACTTACTCTACTACTTATCCGCTATGGAAATTCTGCTGGCTGGAATGAAATTTTGCTGCAGTTAGCCTGCCCAGCTTTTGACCTGACCAGAATGACCCAAAAAAAATCTGATATTGATTGCCTGAAATGAGCTTTTGTTGACCTAAAGATTGCAGCTGTAGAGCATCTCACAGCATCCTTGAATCTTCTTTCATCTCGATGTATTCGAGTCCTGGCTAATCCTTCCAGCTGGTTCTCCTGCAGACACAGATGGCTCGCATGCAGAAGGAGAGGGAAGTGGCCTCTTCTGAAGTGGAAGAGATAACAGAGAAAGTGGAGCTGTTGCAAGCACAGCTGGGCAAGGCACACAGGGACCGCGAGACTGCCTTTGGGGACCTGGAACTGCTTAAGGAGAAGTATGAGAAAACATCAGCACAGATCCAGAAGCTCATGGTAGGTGCTGTGTTGACAAGGGAGAGGTGAAACACTGCGGTACCAGGACTGCTGTGTTAGTTTTGGCACGTACAACTCCTTAGTTTGCTGGAATATGCTAGTTTAGCGATGGAAAACACCTTAGCTTGCTGGAATATGCTAGTTTAGGGAGGTAAACTACCTTAGTTTATTAGATTATGCTGGTTTAGGGATATAAAACACCTCAGTTTGCTAGAATATGCTAACAAACTAAAGGGTCAGTTTGGAACATAAAACACCCAAGTTTGCCTAGTCTGTCCTAGCCATTGCTTTAGTATGCTAGTTTGGGACTGTTAAATTGTCAGTTTTGGGATGTAAAAAACACTAGTTTGCTAGATTATACTAGTTTAGGGACATAAAACTCCATAGTTTGCTAGAACATGCTAGTTTAGGGACATAATACACCTTAGTTCTCTAGAATAAGCCAATTTAGGGAGGTGAAACTTCTTAGTTTGCTAGAATATGCTAGTTTAGGGATGGAAAACACTACTCTTCTAGAATATTCTAGTCTAGGATTCTTAACGGGTCAGTTTGGGATGCAAAATGCACTGCTAGTTTAGGTTAGGCTAAGTTAGGATAAGGTTCGACGGGAAACAGGACAAGCATTTCCTGAGGCGGGTCTTCATCACATGATGGCCCACAGTTGCAGCTTTTGGTTATCTGACCGAGACCTTCCGCTGGCTTACCCCTAAAACCCCCTTTTAAATCTATGGTTAAAACCTTTTCATGTTAGTGCTAGTTTAAAATTTCCAGAACCTCATGCTAGTTTACCCTGGCAGCTGCTAGGATATTTGAGTCTATCCTAGCCATTGCTAGGATATCCTAGTCTATCCTAGCTATTTTGCTAGGATATCCTAGTCTATCCTAGCTATTTTGCTAAGATATCCTAGTCTATCCTAGCTATTTTGCTAGGATATCCTAATCTATCCTAGCCATTGCTAGGATATCCTATTCTATGCTAGCCATTGCTAGGATATCCTAGCAATGGCTAGGATATCCTGTTGTGTCCTAGCCTTTGCTAGAATATCCTAGTCTATCCTAGCTACTTTGCTAGGATATTCTAGTCTATCCTTGCCATTGCTATAATATCCTAGTATATCCTAGCTATTGTTAGGATATCCTAATTTATCCTAGCCTTTTCTAGAATATCCTAGTCTATGCTAGCTATTTCTAGGATATCCTAGTCTATCCTAGTCATTGCTAGGACATCCTAGTCATTACTAGACTATCCCAGTCTATCCTAGCTATTGCTAGGATATCCTAGTCTATCCTAGCTATTGCTAGGATATCCTAGTCTATCCTAGCTATTGCTAGGATATCCTAGTCTATCCTAGCTATTGCTAGGATATCCTAGCCAAAAATTTAGAATTTTTTTGATCAGAGGAAAATTAAATAATTTTGATATTCAGAATGAGGTGCCAAGAGCTACAGCCCCTGAGGAATGGGAGGTTAATAGGCTTGATCCGAGAAGAGGAAGGCTGATATAACTCCTCGGATCAAGAGCTCTTCACTTCAGCACTTGAACTATCAAAATTTCCAGTTTATATATAATTCTCAATCCTCAAAAAATTATCCATAAATTCTCAGTTAATTCTCAGTAATTCTCAATAAATTTTTAATAAATTCTCAGTTAATTCTCAATAAATTTTTAATAAATTCTCAATAATTCTCAATAATTTTTTAATAAATTCTCAGTTAATTCTTAAATTCTCAATTCTCAATAAATTCTCAATAAATTCTAAATTCTCAATAAATTATAAATTCTCAATTCTCAGTAAATTCTCATTTTTTTAAGAAATTCTCAATTAATTCTCAAGTTCTCAATTAATTCTGAATAAATTCTCAACAGATTCCCAATTTATTCTAAATTTACAACCCAGACCTGTATTATTATTTTTTTTAAATTTCGAAAAAGCCTTAAATTCTTGAATAATTTTCACGTACAGCCTCTCCTCACTTAACGACAGAGTAGCGTTCCTAAGAACATGTCACTAAATGAATTCGTTGCTAAGTGAAGAACATACTATAATGGTAGTGGGTTTGTGTCAACTATTTTTGATAATGTTTTAATGTCACCTTGGCACCATTTATAACATTTCTGGTATATTTTTAAATGTTTATGCAGTAGTGTACTGTATATTGTAATAAACAGAACAGAGGAAATCGGTTCTAATATACGTACATTATTTAGGTATAAATTCTGGTCAGAGAGCCCATCGTAAGTCTGAGTCGTTGATAAACGAGTACGTCACTAAGTGAGGAAAGGCTCTAATTAGTTGAGATTATTTTGGAATACTTTTACCCATAGAGAGCAGTGGAATGTTGCAGTTTGTTGATTATAAGAAAATAACTTAACAAATTCCCACTTTTTACACATTAGATTTTGTTTTTTAGTTCAGTGGCATGATGAGTTGAGTGATGAGTTCAGTAGTGAGGAGTTTAGTAGAGTGATGAGTGACAATGGTTCGGTGGATTGCCGGAGCTCTAAGTGCCAGACCAGTTTAGAAACCAGACCACTTTAAAAACAAGACCAGTCTAAAAAACTGACGAGTGTAGAAACCAGACAAGTCTAGTAACCACACCACTTTAGAGACCATACTAATTTAGAAACCAGATCAGTCTAGAAATCAGACCAGTTTTTAGACTGGGCCAGCGTAGAGACCTGACCAGTTTATAAATGAGACAAGTGTAGAAACCAGATCAGTTAAGGGACCAGAGAAAAATCAGACCAGTTTAGAAACCAGAACTTTTTAGAAACCAGGCCTGTTTAGAAACCAGACTATTTTAGAAACTAGGTCAGTTTAGAAACCAGA